>NW_023605202.1:0-26646 GCF_014898055.3 Talpa occidentalis
AACAAGGCTCAGCTCAGGAACTGGGGTGACCTGGGCTAATCCTGCCCCTGGGCCAGGCCAGCAGGGCACACACTCCCTCCCCCTGTGTGGCTCCTCCAGCTCTGGTCTAGAGAGAAAGTAGCTGCAGCCCATGGTGCTCCCTGACTCTGAGGCCAGTGGGTTTCTATGGTGACTCCAAAGGAGAAAAAATTGGGGGTTTGGGGAGGGAGCTGTCAGGGTGAAGGTGCCACCATATTGTAGGCGGTGCCTGGAGGAGGGTCCTGCCCAGCTCCTTACACCTCAAGCCAACCATGAGGTATTTCTAAACCTCCTCCTCTTCTTCAGGTCTAATGCTTCTTCAGTCCTGTTCAAAAACTGCTCCTCCAGGAACTATATTACTGAGGTGTTGTTCTGACACTCTCTACTCTGTGTGTGATTTGAATTAATTTATTCTGGAGCTTGATGTTAATTGACTTCCATAAACTTATGTTGTGTATCCTGTCTCTGCTGTTACACACACACACACACTCCCCTTCCTTGGGAACCAGATCCTCGCTCAGCACTGGGGTGGTCAAAGGCAGCCGGTGTACTGCCCAGCAGCTAAGCAGAGGAGAAAAGCCAACTGAGAAGGCAAAAGCTAGAGCTAAGTTCGGGAAGCCCTGAGCGGCTGTTACGCACTACGTAAGCTAAAGGCCAGTGAGTCTTTTAAATCACCTGTGGGTGATGCCCTGCTCATAGTTGTGAGGGGGAGGAGCTGAGGAGCCCATCTTTTGGGGATGGGTAGGGAACGTGGCTTGTGGTGGAGCCCACAGCCAAAGAGGACCCAAGAGAGGCCGCATGTGGACTTGCATCCACGGATCCCCGACCCATGTGCTTGTGCAGTGGGTGGCCTGAGTGCAGGGGCCTGAATGTTGGAGCGTTGGAGCAACCACAGATAGAAAACCCTGAGGGATGGGCGATTACCCCCAAAGAGTACAGAATCGCCAACCCAAGAGTGAGTGCATCCTGGGGGTGGATGCGGTGTGCGGCTTGTGGCCGAGACTGCAGCCGGAGGGGGCCGGGAAGCCTGATGGCTCCCGGCGTGTGACAGCTGATGCCTGAGTGGTTCCCTCCCTCGCATGAGCAGTGCCTTCGGCAGCGGAAGTGGTGGATCATCTACTGGTGCCAATAATGTCTTTTGCCACTAGGTTGATGCCCTGCCTGGACTTATTTGTGTTCTGTTATATTTCATTGTGATATATTTCATTTGCTTTTGTGGGCCATGGCTGCAGTGTTCCTATTCATCAAGAGAAACGTGTGTATCACTTGTATAGACTGTCTGGCAGAAAACCCTGAGGGGGTGGATTGTAGGGTACGGTAAAAGTATCAGGCTTTTCTGCTCTCCCGCCCATAGGATGGATGATGGAACCCTGTGGTCCCGAATGCATGCCTGATGCGGGCACCTGGAGTAGGGTGTGGGCATAGGTAGATGGGATTCCCCTGGGCTAAGATGGACTTTTAAGGGTGGCATCACGGGGACGCCAGCAGAAGCAGAGAAGCAGAAGCAGAACAGAGAGAGCAGAGCAGCAGAGACCACCAGAGAACGCCAGAGAGCCCAGAAAGAGTGAAGACTTGCTGCGGGCTGGGAGGCCTGTCAGCCTCCTGGCCCCTAGCACCCGTACCTGCCATGTATCTGGTAAATCCCAATAAAGTCTGCAAAATTCACTGAGGCTTCCAGGACTCACTTCTCCTGTACCTGGTCTGCTGGATCAGAAAACCTGCCCTGTGGCCATTCCTTCCTGCCTTACACACACTCACCTGCATTTTCTTCTTCTCACCAGGCTCCCTGAAGGGCCTGGTGGGTCTCCCCAGGCACACTTTCCCCCCGGGGCTGGGCCTCCATCTTCTCAGGCTCCTGGTCCCATGGGGCTGTCTGCTGAGCCAGGAGCCAGCAGAGCAGCTTTTGCTCCTTTAGCTGTCTGTGTAGCCGCGCCTGTTCTTCCTCAGCACTGGCCAAGGCCGAGTCACAAAATGCCACCTGTGGGCCAGAGGTGCAGGGTGCCCCTGTGGGCCCGGCAGGAGGTTGGGAGGCACACCTCTCAGGGCCTCCGTGGGCACACCTGAGATTCGAGGATGGTGTTGGTGTCTACCCACTAGCTCCCAGCAGAGGTGGGTGAAAGCTTAATCAAAGGGAGGGAAACCAAGAAGAAGGGTGTGCTGGTGGGAGGGGGAAGGTGGGGCAGGGAAGGGCCCCAGGGCCGAGCTCACCATGGCCTCGCAGCTGTCTAGATCGTCCGGGATGCTTAGTTTTGTCAGGGGACCCTTGTCCTCCTCTTCCTCCTCCTCTTCACCGTTCAGTCCATTTACTGTTGGGTGGGGGGCAGCCAGAGGGCTCAGAGAACCCCTGGGTTCTGAAGCAGCCCTAAAAGCCAGCAAGATCTGACCCCTCCTCTCTGTGCAACCCGCGCCAGCAAGTCCCCAAGGAGAAGGATCCAAGTTGTCCTAAGGGTGGCTTCCATCTCTTTGGAGTGCTCCTTTAGGGGTGTCGGAAACTCTTCACCAGACTGAGACTAGCACTGGAGACAACACTCCACCAGAGTGTTGATGCTGTGTTGCTGGGCACTGTCCCTTACAGTTCCCTCCCTCTGTATTTACTTAGTTCCAACAGGGAATCAGTTAGTTGGTGATTTTGTTCTGGTCATGAGGTGGCACCAGAGACCTGTCCTTGCTGACCTTTGCTTTTTCCCAGTGGTTCTCAGCTGGCCTTAGGCTATTGTAGGTCACCGTGGAATCCTTGTCTTCCTCTGATGGCGCCCGGAGCCGCTCGGTCACCTCTGTGGTGATTTCTTCACCGTTCTCCACAATTCCCATTTGTGGGTGCGGTGCCTGAAATAGTTCCTCTCTACTCAGTGTCCCACTTGATCTGTAGTTCGTTCTTGCAGTTTTTTTTTCCCTCCTTTCCGTTGGTCGGAGAGAGCCTACTCAGTGGGTGGGAGGTGGAGAAACTTTTCTCAGACGTGACCCAAGAACCCCAACTGTGAACCCAACACCTCTCCAAAATATCACTCCTCACCAATGTCAACGTTATAAAAACAAGCAAAGTCAGAGAAACAGTCAGCAAGAGGCACATCGAGGAGAACTGGCTGTAACTGAGTGAGGCAATTTGGATTATGGAACATACAATGTACATTAGGAAAACTGATGAAATTAAGCACGGAGTTTGGTAACTGTGTCAACATTGCTTCATTAGCTGAAAAAAAAAAGACAACTGTATTCATGTCAGATGTTAACAAAGTGGAAATGGTGTGGATGAATAAGAACTGTACTATCTTTGCAACTTTTCTGTAAATTTAACAGTATTCATTAAATGTTATTTTTTTTTTTTTAAGTCCTCAATACTAAATAGGTTGTAAAAGGAAAAAATGATCTACTTTCCTGTTTCCCCAGGTTTTGTTATCCAGAGGCTGGAGAGAGGGTTCTGGGGAGTAAAGCTGGAAACCTCACACCCAGGGCATTCCCCCGAGTCTCCTCTCCTCTGAGCCCTGCTTCTCTGACTCCTCACAGAGCATCTCACCCCAGGACACCGCCCTCCATGACCCCCAACTCTGCCCATCTCAGAACCGGCCCTGTCCGGGCAGCTCCACCAGAATCCGAAACACTCCACCAGAATCGGGAAACAGTCAGACAACCCTTTTCATACCAGGGCTGCCCTGTAACAGTTTGGCGCAGTAAAGAAAAGGGGAGCCAAGCTAAACTTCCTCAAAGGAAGGACAATTCATTGCGCCCCCAGGCAAGCGTCATACCCAAGATGGGTGTCCCTGAAATCGTGCACGTTGTGGGGGGAGATGTCATTTCATAGGGTGAGGAGAGGTTAGGCAGGAAAACTGGGTTGGTAGCGGGGGGAAACAGGCTTAGGGGGAACTAAGTTGTTTTTCGTGGAGCCGAGTTGTTTTCTCCTGCTTATGGCTTCAGTTTTGGTTTGATGGAATCAGGGGTACTGGTGTCAGGGCCATCTTGTTGTTTGTATGTGGGCTTCCCCATTCCTGGCCCCTGCATCGACCTTTCATACCAGCCTTTTGTTGAAAAGGGGCGACGGTTCTTTCTTTGGCTACTTCCTGCTGGACAGGGGCAAAGACCAGGGTGGGCGCTCAGGCCTGGTTATGAGACAGTCTTTGCAGCGCGAGGATATGGGTGGAGAAGGAGTTGGTTAAAGGTGGTATGGGACGGTTCTTGGATCCGGTGTTGGATGAAATGGACTAAGCATGGGGCAAAAAGAAAAAATGAGGAGATTAGGATAAGAAGCCCTGTGAGTGTAATACCTGGTCCGAGGCTGTGCTGATCTGGAATTGCTGGGCATAGACAGAAGAACTGGAAGTGGCTTGAAGAGATGGATTAGAAACAGAGAAGGAGAGGGGCCTCCCCGGTGGCGCAGCGGTTGACGTTGAGCACTGGGTTGTGAAGCTGCCCACAGCCTCTACAGCACCGGTTCAATCCCTGGCCTCAAGGCGAGGGTCCCACATGGCGGGCAGACCTCTCCTGCCGCCCACTGCTCCCCTCAGCAGTGTGCTTCGTCAAGTCTGCCTGTTCTGCTCTTCGCTTTGTCTCTGGTGAGTTCTCTCACCCTCTTGTGTTTCTGACTGTACCCAGTGCTTGCATAAATAAATCTTTAAAGAAAAAAAAAAAAAGAAACAGAGGAAGGAGAATCAGAGGGCCTCTACTCTATAGGCTGAGTGGGATGTGGACCAGGGATGCATTGATGCAAACCCGAGTTGGGCCCATGTGCTTGTATACATACTGCTTGTCCACAGGGACCGCTTTGACCCTGGACAGCTGATGCCTTGACAGCCGTTGGTGTAGTCAGGATGATCGTGTGTGGACCCATCCACTTTGGCGGAAGTGCTTTTGGAGAGATGGCTTTCAGAAGAACCTGGTCTCCAGGGCACAGCAGGTTGACAGGTGCATCAGGGACGGAGGCACAGGTTGTGGCAGACAAAGGTCTGCGTGTTCTTGGAGCAGCTGTCTGAGCAAAGAGAAGTATGGAAAATATCCAGCCAACAGTGTAGGTTGGACGCGGAGCTCATGGTTAGTAAGAAGAGGTCTGCCATACATCCGTTCAAGGGGCTCAGGAACAAGGGGCCATGGGGAGTGGTTCGGAGGTGCACTAAAGCCAGTGGGAGCAGCTCCACCCAGGATTTGTGGGCTCTGTGGAGAGTTTGGCTAGGTGGTCTCTGGTCAGACCATTTACCCGTTCTACCTTACCAGAGGATTGCAGTCGGGAGGGAATGTGTAGTTTCCAGGTGATGCTCAGGGAGGAGACCTGTGGAGTAATCTTTGAGATAAAGGCAGGTCCACTGTCCGACTGGTGATGGTGTCCACCGTAGTAAGAAGAGGGTGTTACCTGCGTTAGGGAGTGGAACACCCGTGAAGCCTGGCAGGATGGAGAGTGGAGGATTGGGAGAGGGAGATGAGAGGGTCTTTGACAAAGAGAGTAGAAATCTAACAGACAAGAGGGTGATGGAGGGGAGAGAGTCTGATGAGTGAGCAGGTCCTGGAGCCAATGTGGAGAACTAACATTTACAGGTTGGCCCAGTGTGGGTTTTAAGGCCTTAGGTCTAGCGAGACGAGAAGCTGCCGCAAGTGCACGCAGGCAGGGCTGCCATCCTCTTACAGTGGGATCCATTTGTTTAGAGAAATAAGCAACTGCTCGCTGGACTGGCGTAGGTTGGCCCAGAACCCCTAGAGCAACGCCCTGTTGCTCATCTGTCAATAACAGGAATGGCTTTCCCGGGTCTGGGAGTGCGAAGGCTCATCTCAGAGAGCTTTTCCTGGATAAAGCAGAGAAAATGGGTGTAGAAACAAATAAAAGCATGATCATGATCACCAGGCCTACTATGGGAAGGATCCATGGCAGTAAGGGAGAGTTGGTCCAAGTTTGGATGTCCTGGCCCCAGCTTCAGCTGACAAAAGGTCAGTCAGAGGGGGCTTTGCTGGTCAGATGAGCAAGCCCATGAATGTGTTGGAGGAGGGGGAGACACCTGAGTACACACGATTTCTCACCAAAACCTCCCTCTCAGACCTTCAACACTTTCTTTTGCTTGCTTTCATTCTAATGCCATTTCATTTTACCCTTCCGGCTTTACATTATCTTAAGGCCCTTCAGAATATCCCTCTTCCATACATTTCTTTTTTCAAACACTCATACCTCACCTCACTTGCGTTTACCAGACTTAGCAAAACCTTAGTTTTAGAAGGAATTGAACACCATCTAAACAATGATGAAGAAACACAAATTTAAGGTAGACAGCCCCTGTAGTTTTCATTCCTGTACCCAGTGATTTAATTGGCAGAGAATGGTGTCCAAAGCCTGCATCTGCTGGGCGATATTAATGTTTCCAATTTGGCTGAGGTCACACTGTGGGTTTGAATCCAGGGAGGAGGAAGGGTGGGTAGCCGTCTGGAGAGGATTTTTAAAAGGAGAAATTCCAGCTGGACTGACACTGTGTAAGAATCCCAAGTTGCAAAATCCCTTCTGCACGTACTCCATGACGAGCTGCAGCTTCGGCCCAGGGACACTGGACACCTAGGTGTGCTCACTGCGGGACTGAGACTGATCATAGCCTAGGCTTCGTGGAGCAGGAAGATGTGCGGATATTCCAGCTGAGCAGGTCATGGTGGATTAGGGCTGCTCTGTGAATAACCTCTGCCCACCTTGGAGAGTCCCGTTTGGATTCTAATATACTGGTCCCAGAGTCTTTCTTAAGGGGAGCTAGAGAGCCTATCTATGTGCTCCTTGCAATCTGCACGTTTTACCACCAGGCCCAAGCCTTTGCAAGAGCTCCTGCATCCTCTGCACCATCTGTGTGCCCAGGGGTGAGCAGCAGGTTTCTCCCACCAAGGGGCAGTACCTAAGATGGGGAGAGAGGCCTAGGGTTCTTCGCCTGGCCCTGGGACCTCTGGAGGCTCTGCCCACACAGCCCCACACCCCTCTCCTGGTCCTGTACCTGCTCAACTCTCCCCAACCCCTCCACACGCCAACCCTCACCCACTCTGCTCCTCTCCAGATGCTTCACCAGTTTCGTTCCCTGCCTGGTCCTTCACCTGCTCTGCTCCAGGGACATCAGTGCTGCCCAGACTTCTGTGCTACAGTCCTGTGAGTCTCATGCTGCTCTTGGCCCCTCTGACTGGGCCCAGCCCCGGAGCCTCTCCAGAGCCTCAACCTTCCCTGGTGTACTCCTGTTCACCATGGCCATTGAGTGCTTGTTCTTTGGGGTGGGGGTCTTTCTGCCTGGTATGGCACTATTTTTATCTTTGTTGCTCTCCAGTTCCAATGCTGCACAGCAGCAACAAAATTCTAGGATAATTTCTAATACTCTATCTCTGGCCCTGATGATTGCTGAAGGGGCCACTGCACTGGAAGGCCAGCCACGTCTTGGGGAGGTCTTAGGGGGTGCTGGAGGCCTGTGGAGCTGGACAGATCGTGCTGGCCCTACTTTCCTGGTCCCTCTCCAGCTGGGGGCCTGTCTCAGTGGTGCTGCCGTGCTCCCCAGTGTCCTCCAGCTGGAGGACTGACACCAAGGTGCTACTGTGCTCCCTGGTGTCCTCCTGCTGCGGTCTGGCCACAGAGGTGCTGGTGTCCCCCAGGCGTCCTCCAGTACTGGGCCTAGCGCAGAGGGTCTGCCCTTCGGGGCATCATCTAACAGGCGGCCTGGCCCTGCGGCGGTGGTGTGCTTCTGGGCGTCCTCCAGCTCAGGGACTCCTGCGGAGATGACCCTGGTGCCCGGGGTGGCATCCTTTGCCCTCTTTTGGACTTCCTGCTTTCGCAGGATACCCGGCCTTGGGGTATTCCCCGAAACCTCAGGCTGCGGGAGGCTGTCCTTGGAATCGGGGTCACCGGGCTCCCGGAAGGTGACGAGCTTTGGCACCTGGAAAGTGACGCGCCTGGGCCGCTCCTGGCCCTCCTCCTCATAGTCCTCCTCCCCCGCCTGCTTCCTGGAGCGGAGGATCAGGTAGGTGGCCATGACCTTGTCGTACTTGTTAGCGTCAATGGCCTCCCGAATTTCCTGCCTCTGGTAGCCCAGGCGCTCCATACCTTTGATTATGGCCGGGTCCTGGGGCTGAGGGACGGCTCGCTGAAGGGCAGGAGTCCCTCAGTCTTTTCTGCTACCCAGGCGTGCTGCCGGATGCTCTCCAGGGTGCTGCGCCTCCAGGGGTCTGGTGCCAGCATTTTGGCCAGTAGGTCCTGGCATTGCTCCGTGAGATAGTCGGGCAGCTGGACCCGCCTGCCCACGACGCGCACCCTGATCGCCCAGAGGTTTGGGCCCCTGAAGGGCAGTGTGCCGGTCACCATTTTATAGAACACGACGCCCAGGCTCCACACGTCCACCTTGGGGCCATTGTAGCGCTGGCCAAGGTAGACCTCGGGGGCCCTGTATTCTGGGCGACAGCAGCACCTGCTCAGCGCCCGGTTGAAGGCCTGGACGCTGAGCCCAAAGTCCACCAGCTTGACTTTCCCCTCTCGGGTCAGCAGAATGTTCTCAGGCCTCACATCCCTGTGCGCGATGCCTTTGGCATGGCAGTAGCTGAGGGCCGCGAGGATCTGCCGAAAGAGCGGGCGAGCCTCGCGCTCGCCCAGGCGCCCACGCCTGTCCAGGAAGGCCTGCAGGTCCTCCCCCTGCACGTACTCCATGACGAGCTGCAGCTCCGGCCCGGTGTCCACCACCTGGAAGAGCTCCACGATGTTCGGGTGGTGAAGGGCCTTCATGCACCCCATCTCGCGGGCCAGGAGGCGGAGGTCGGGCACCTCGGACTTGCGGACGCCCCTGATGAGCACCTTCGTGCCCGTGAGCGCATGCAGCGCCAGCGTCACCTTGGCGTGGGAGCCCCGCCCCAGCTCCCGCAGCACCAGGTAGCTTTGCCCTTGCCGTCCCTGGGACATAGCGCCTGTGCGCTTGACTACGCTGACCACCCTCACCAGCCCTGACTATAAGCAAATACAAAAAAAAAAAAAAAAAAACAAGGAAAATAAGGTAAAAAACAAAGAAAGAAAAATAAAATAACTAAAATAAATAGCCTAAACAAATAATTAAATAAATAAACAATAAATAAGCCCAAAGGAAACCAAAGACCCCAAACAGGCTCTCACTGTCTCTCTCGGCGTCCGGAGTGCACAGGTCACTGTCCAGAGCTTCCCGGCTCCTGAGGACACAGGCGCAGTCCGGGCGGGCCTGATGCAGGCGGTGCCGGTGCCGTCACAAGGGCTCTTTGTGGCGTCAGAGCCACAGGCCACAGCCATTGGCAGAGGGAACCGCCAGCGGTTTCTCAGCCTTAACGAAAAAGCTGCCGCTTAACGACAACCCTTGGAATGCCCGAGAGGCCCTTTCATCTGTCCTGAGCAATCCCGGCCTGGGTTTTGGCTTTTCCAGGCGTCCCCATCCTGGCCCCGCCTTGTGCAGATGCTTTACTGTCGCGCTCACACTGTGGGGAGAACAGCAAACAGGGGGCGCAGGCGGTTGGGCGCGCGCTGGGGAGCTGTCCACAGCCTCTGCCGCGCCCGCGAGGGCCCACGTGGCGCGCAGACCCCTCCTGCCCCGCCCGCTGCTCCCCTCAGCAGTGGATTTCAGTCAGTCTGCCTGTTCTGTTCCAGGCTGTCTCTGGGGAATCCTCTCACCCTCCCGCGCATCTGGCCTGCACCCCGGTGCTTGTATAAATAAAATACATCTTTAAGAAAATTAAAAAAAAAAAAGGCACAGTTACTGCTGTTGCAATGAACTAGTAAGGTTTAAATTCTAAAATTTTCAAGAGGTAATTTCAGGATTCTTTTTCAGCCTGTCTTTCTTTTTGGGGGGCTGTAATTGTGTCATGCAGTCAGTTTAGTAGAAAAATAACATTAAATAATAATACTATATGCACAAAAGTTCCTTTGAGAAGGAATATACTAACAAATCCAATAGGTCATAACAGTACCAGTGTGCTTAAAACTAAACAAAAATGTTAGGAAATTCAGAATACTTTGTTTTTTAGGTTGCTTTTAACACTTCAACCAAAATAAAGTGATTTAATAGTGATAAATATCAGGAAGTATAAGTATCATTGTTTTAATTCTATGTATATTACATATATCAATATGTGCACTTACATATATATTAATATCTGAGGAAGGAGATTTAGAGAGGCTAATTACTTTTTCCAAGGTTACCTATATATGATATTCACTCAAAAGAAACAATGACTAATTATTGAGAAACTACACTGTACTTTTGTAGAATTGATAGTGTTCTAGTGATCAAGATATAGAGATAAAACTGTTGTGATAAAACTGTTGTGATAAAACTGACTTTTCAGTGGCAGGGAATAAAAGCAATATAAATAAGTTTTAAAATATCCAACAGAGAAATAACAAATGGTGATAGGAACTGTACAAAGGATCGAAACAAACCAATTGAATTTTCAATGCCATTTAGGATAACATCAAAATATGAAACCCATCAGGATATTTTTAATAAAATGTATGTATCTGTAAAGCTATGAAAACATTATTCTTTCATGGAAATGATAAGACTTCAATAAATGACAATATGAACTCTATTGACAGACCAGGATGCATACAGCAAAGTTTGGGAGAAAGCACAATTGCAGAGGGGAGCACAGAGAGGCAGAAAGGACTGAATCACCCTGCAGTAAGAAAAAGGAGGTCAGTGTTTCATGTGGACAAAGGAGAAGGAATTGTGAGACAAGCTCAAAGATATTCACAGAAACTAGTCACTCAGAACTTCCTAATTCAGGGGGATGGCCTGACCTTCAACTAATTGTGAAAATGGAGAGAGGTGTTGGCGAGTGGAGTGAATTGAATAATTTGTGTTTGAGGAAAATCTCTTTGCATTGGGGAAACTAGATTGTAGGAGAACAAGATGCAACAGGGAAAACAACGGAGAAACTTGCAGTAGACAAAGAGAGAGGAGTGGGTCAGAGTGGTACTTTGCTTAGGATGTTAGCTAATAGGGCTGATTTGGATGGATATAGAAAGTGAGGGAAAGACAGAAATGAAAGATGCTGCCAAACTTTCTATCTTGAGCAACTTGGTAGATGTAATTGCTATTTGCTTTTTTTTTTTTTAAAGATTTATGTATTTATTTATACAAGCCCTGGGTACAGTCAGAAGTGCGGGAGGGTAAGAGAATTCACCAGAGCCAGAGCAGAGAACAGAATAGGCAGAGTGACGAAATACACTGCTGAGGGGAGCAGCGGGCACAACAGGAGAGTTCTGTGGTGCCATGTGAGACCCTCGCTGGTGGCCAGGTATTGAACCGGCACTGCAGATTCTGTGGGCAGCTTCGCAACCTAGTACTCAACCCCTGCGCCACTAGGGGAGGCCCATGCTTTTTTTTTTTTTAAGTTTTATTTTTATTTGCTGAATTCAGAGAACAAAGAGTAGAGGTTTGGGTAGATGGAAGATTGGTGTAGTTGAAGAGGTTAGGTTCCATCTTCTTTTATAAGAAATCACACCACTCTATCTAACAAAGATTATTGATATAGAATGTTGTGGGGAAGAATCAAGGTGGAGGCCCTGTTGCAGGGGTGAAAGAGTTCACCAGAGACAGATGGGAAATACCAGGCGAATTTATTGAAATACACTGCTAAAAGAAGCAGAGGGCGAAACAGGAAGGGTGGACTGCTCAGAGTTTGGGTCCCAAGTCTCTACGCTTTAGAACCATTGACTGGTTAGGTGACTAGTCTTGGGTGTGTCCTGACTGATGATCTGAATCAGCATAGAGGATCATCAGTTCTGGGCCTCACCAGCTTAAGGTCCATGTTTCCATGGCAGTTCCATCCACTCCCTTTATCATTCCAGCCTCCCAAACTTGCCTCTGGCCAAGGAGTGGGGGCTTGGTTTTCAAATTCTTAATGATACCTTGACAGACCAGAGGTGCAGGGGTGAAAAATTTCACCAGAGGCAGACTGGAGAACAGAAAAGGCACATTTGTTCAAATACACTGCTAAGAGAAGCAGCTAGGGAGACAGGAAAGATCTACAAGTGAAGAAAGATTTTGGGCTCCCTTTTATAAATAGTTTTGTCAGTTTTGCTTTGGGGAGTTAGTTTTGGGCTGGTTAGTACAGGGGTGTCTGATCCTGGGGGCTTGATCTTTGACCCAGAATGTGTCCTGGCCTTGCCTCCACATTCCTGGTCAAAGGGATCCATCTTACGGATTGGGACCCAGAGCAGCCTCATCAGTTCTCTCTGTGTTCAAGCCTCCCAAACCTTCCTGCTGGGCAAGGGGTAGGGGCTTAATTTTAACCTTATTTAACACTACCCCACCATTTGGTTTCTGTTTTTCTGCCACAGTGGATAATTTCCTATATGCGATTTACATTCCCTCTTCTTGGTCTTCACCTGTCTGCATCCATTAAATTTGGAAGTCTCTACTGACAGAAACAATTCAAAGCATGCACTTTATGACTTAACACTCTTATATCAATAAGTGTCAAGTAAATTACCAAAAAGGGAACCCCAAATCCCCAAAGGCTAAACACGGAAGCAATTCTACATTTTCTTAAGAGAGAATTTCTGACAATTAAGTTGTAAGTTATGGTACAATCAAAAGAGCAAAAGGGGGTTGAATTGGGTTGCTTTATTTTTTTATTACTCATTCCCTGTCAAAACCATGTTTAATTACCAAATATTAAAACATGAGCCCATCAAATCAGCAAAAATAGTATAAATTCTGGAAAAAGGAAAGAAAATACTGTGATTTCCAGAGAAAGGATTATGTTGTCACTCCTGCAGTATACATCTGGCCCAACACGGGTGTCAGGGTTTCATTTCATAAGGTTAAAAACTAAGCTCTCACTCTTACCCCACAGTCATGTTTGAGAGACTTGAGCAGAGAAGGGCATCAATAAGGCTGCCACGGGAACTGGGCCGCTAGACTGACCGCCATGGCAGATAAACCAGCCCAACTCCAGGAATGCAGAGGCAGGGCCTGCACATGTGTCTGTGTCAAGGGTCTGCACCCAAGAGCAGACACCCCAGCCGATAACCTGTGCAAACTGGCTCCCCAAGTAAGAAACCCTATGGAACCCTAGTGTAAAAGTCTCAAATCCTTCACACACAGCTGTATAGCTCCCTCTTGCCCCCTGTTCCCTTGCAGGGTATTTCAATAAATCCTCCTTTTCTGTTCTCTACTCCATCTCTGCCGCACTCTTACACCCCCATACCTCACGCCTCCCCCAGCTATGGCTCCACCACAAAGACTGCTTAATAATGTTTGTTCCACTTAATGAACTATCCAATCATCGCTTATATCACTGACCCTGAATTATTATTATTTCTGATATAAATGTTATTAACAGCATTAGCAAGCTAATATTGATGGGGCAATTAAAGATAAATTCACTGATTTTCAAACTCTGAAAAGTTCCCTTATTTTCTGTAGATTCAGAGACCTGATAAGGGAAGAAGAACACAGGCTCAGATCTCTTTCTTCACCCTCCCTATGCCAGAGAAGCTGCGCTTGAATGTTTACAAATCATGACTGTAGAACAAGGATTGACAAATTTCTCTCTCCTCAAAGAATAAATATTTCAAACTTTATTTACCATATATTGTAGTTCCTTTTGCAACTACTAAAATCTGCACTACAGCAAGGAGATAGCCAAGGACAATTAACAAATGAATGTGGCTGGTTTTTCATTGTATTTACAAGGTTGAATTTAGCCTGAGGTGTCATTTTCTTGTTCTAAGGAAATCATTTCCCTTTTCTCCACAATTTTACATCTTTGGGTTTGCTCCATGAATTTTGAAGTGGCTGGAATTTAGGATGACTTAGGAAATTTGCATCAAAATGTGGGTCTTTGAGCAACCCTCATCCATCTTGGAGATTCTGACTCCCATGTATTAGAGCAAAAACTGTAAAGAACACACAGCAATCAGAATAAATGTCCTCTGAAATTAAGACCTTGAAATGTCCCTTCATAGGCCATCAGTTGATTCCATTGTTTTTAAAAATTAACTGCTGAGGGAGAAAAAATTTAAAAAAGGAAAAGTATGAGGATTGCATCTAAGAGAGCAAGTCAAAATATCTCAGAATAGCTTTTACTTTTTTACATATATATACAAACGGAGCTTCGGAATTATCACAAATTTCATGAGCTCTAATAAACATCTTTGTGTTTCACTTCATTTTCTTTTAATTTTTACTGAAGTTCCACTGGTTTGTACCATTATATAGCGATAGGTTTTGGTGTACATTAAAAATTAACATTTGAATAAACAGTTTCTATTCTTCACCATACAAGAACTCCTTCACCCAAATTCCTCAGCCCCTTTTCCTGTTTCCCTCTGGCAGCAAATATTTTGTTCTTACAGACTAAGATGTTGTTTTTTGTTTGTTTTGTTTGTTCATTTGTTTTGTTTCTCTATCATCCATATAGGAGTGAAATTGTAACAGGGTGGTCCCCAGGAAAGGGGGAGGTTCCAGGTTCCCACCCCACCCAAGGGAGGGTGGAGCTGAGCAGGGAGAGAAGAAGCTGCAGAGGAAACTGAGGAAGGAAGGAAGCAGGATGGAGCCAGAAGGAGACCCAGAGGAGGCACGTAGAGCAGAGAGACGCGTGAAGAAACCACGCTTGCCTTTTGGTCGTGGACTGGGTGACACAGATGTGGGCGAGAGACCCGTGGGGAGGTGGCAATGGCAGTTTTTGTCTTGCTTTTGATAATTTACTCTTTTCCTTCCAGACTTGTCTGGTGGTTTCTGATCCTTTTCTATGGGTCCCCACTGGAAGATGCCTTAGACCTGTGGCAGGCTTTGGGACCTTATTCTGGGCCAATCCCTTTTGGATGGACTTTTACCAACAAGGGGACTGGTAACATTGGATACTTTATTTAGAAACTATAGAGACACACTGCAGGGGGAGGGGGTGCGGGGTGGGGGGAGGGAGGGAGGGCAGGGAGAGGAAGGACTAGAGTCAAAATAAGGGGGGAGGTGCAATTGTATTGGGAATATAACCAAAATGAAAATGCATACATTGTGCCAAGATGAAAAATGATGTAAGAATTATATAAAATAAAATATTTAAAAAAAAAGAAACTGTAGTCTCTGCCTTTCCTATATTGTTTCCTAATTGTATTGAAGTTCCTTCCCAGTAAAGTCTCATATGTTTGTGGTGATGCGGTGGACGGCAGAACCCATTTAGAGCAGGTAGGTTTGTGGTGTCTGGGCTACCCCTCTCCTTGCCCTGTAACAAAATCATATGGTGCTTTTATTATCCCTCTGACTTATTTTAGATAGCAAAATATAGATACTCTAGGTCAGTCCATGTTGTTGCAAACAGCAGGATTTCATCTTCTTTATAGCTGAGTAGTCTCCCACTGTATATATATATGATATATATATCATATATATCACTTTTTTTTATTTTATCATCTATCAGTGGGCTCTGAGTTTGTTTCTCTGTCTTGAGTGTTGTGAATAATGTTATGATGAACATGGTGTTCCATATATCTCTTTGAATTTAAGTTTGTATATTTTTGTGGTAAAGCTTGACAACTAAAGAGAAGTCAGCTAGCTGGGTCATGTGATATTTCTTTTCTTAATTTTGTTGAGGGATTGCCACACTATTTCCATGATTAGAACAGTTTAAATTTGTAACAACATCTACAAAGAATTTTTTCTCTCCACAACTTTACCATCACTTGTTTCTTGTCTATTTTGATAATAACCCTCTTAACAGATAGGAGATGATCGCTCATTTTGCTTCTGATTTGCTTTCTGAATAGGAGAGGAAGAACACACGTTCATGGGCCTGCTGCCATCTCTGTCTCCTGTGGACAAGGCGCTCTTCAACATCTCTGTCCACTTTTCAATGGGGACATTTGTTCTTTTGGTGATGAGTTTAATGAGTTCTTTATAAAATTTCTATATTAAGCCCTTGTCTGACATATATAAGTATTTTCTCCAAATCATTCGCTTTTTTAATGGTGGTTTCTTTCACTCTATAGAAACCTTTTAGTTTAATATTGTCCCATTTGTTTATATTTGCTTTTGTTTCCTTTGCCAATGTAATCCGATTGACAAAAGTCATCTCTAAGGCTGATTAAGGAACTGTGTCATTTTTGTTTTTCTGTGTATTTTGTGATTTCAGAACTTATATCCATGTCTTTACTCCACTGTTGGTGGAAATGAAGACTGTTTCCTTTCCTAGAAAAGTAGGATAGGTATTTCTGAAAATACTAAAAATAGTTCTACCTGATGATCCAGCAATCCCATTCTTAGATATCTCTCTGAAGTATACAAAACCACTAATATGAAGGGATATGTGCACTCCTATGTTCATTGTAATAGTATTTTCAATACCAAAGTGTTAGAAGCAACCTAAGGGTCCAACAATAGATGAGTTGGTTACAAAAATATGGCGCACAACACACAAATACTACTCAGCTACTAAAAAAACCCCACCGGATTAAATCTTCCTCTTTGCAATAATATCGATGGTACCAGAAGAGACTATGACTCACAGAATTAGCTAGAAGAAAGATAATACCAGGGAGAGTAAATGGTTTGTCCACAGATCCAAAACTATAGCCTAACTTGAAAATAAAACAAAAATCTCTTACTTAGAGAGACCAATTTTCCATCAACTACTTAAAAATTTATGGGCACAGAATGAACTACATCTATTTCAAACATAATGTTTTTTATTAGACTGTTATTTCATTGCAATCTGGTTCAGTATGCAAACTTGTAACATAAAAAGGTAATGAAGGGCTATTTATTAAAAGAGATGGATAAAAGGGATCTGAAAAGCATTATCCTTCAGGGCTACCATGTGAAACCCTGTCATTTGTTATTTTCCATTTTGTTATAATAAGAACGAAAGGTTAAATATTTTCATATTAGTTTTTACTTTGACATTTACCAAAAAGAGTCTTTTCAATTTCAGAAAAAACTATTCATAGTAACCATGTAGTATATAGTCCTTACACATGCATACCAATTAATTTAAATCTAAAACTTGCCTGTGACATGATTCATTGATCAGTAAAGACACATTCATTTTATATTAAATTCTATATGGCCAATGGTGCAGTGAGAAATTATTGGGAAAGGGGCCACGCTGTTGGCTTTGAGAGTAAGTCTCAGCTCTATCACTGCTGTGGCCTGAGTTCAATTCCCCACGAGGGAGCTAAGCCACATAGGGTACAGCAGCCTTCTCCTGTCATGCCTGCTGCTCCCTGGAGCAGTGTATTTCAGTACATCTGCCTGTTCTGCTCCCCACTCTCTC
The DNA here is from genome assembly GCF_014898055.3 of Talpa occidentalis. Classification (NCBI taxonomy): domain Eukaryota; kingdom Metazoa; phylum Chordata; class Mammalia; order Eulipotyphla; family Talpidae; genus Talpa; species Talpa occidentalis. Next base: position 17,233 of record NW_023605202.1, read on the forward strand.
TGGTGAATCCTTTCAACCACTGCACCTCTGGTCTACACCCCAGTTCTGTGATGCTTGAAAAACATACATTGGAAAAAGGTGGCAGTCTTTGTTTGGAAAGTCTGCAAAGCAGATCAAGGAGAAAAGACTTTAATGAGAAACTATTTGAGAATAGTACAGAGCAATATGATGAAGGGATTAACATGGTAATTCCAACTAAAGCATAAACTAACTGAAGTATAAACATTTTGAGAATAAAGCAGTCAGCTAATTCTGTTACATTACATTCATTTATCAACTCTTAATCAACTTGCTTCAGTGTACTTCTGCTACATTGTCTGGTCCACAAATCACTATACAACAGAATACAGCTTAAATACATGAAGGGAAACTCCATTATGGAAGTTTGTAGATGGCTCACAGCTATTCCATGCAAACACAGTTCGGGGAACCTCCCCTCAGGAAACCACAGGAAACAAAGTCTCTACAAGGGTGTTGCCACAATATGCCCCCCGTGGGGCAGAGGAGTGTGCACGCATGAGCCACAAATTCATGGTCCTCCTTGGAACCCGGGTCCAGGTTAGTTATTTAGGCTTATGAAACAGGACTTGGGCACTATTCCAAAATGTGCTATGGATCAAACCATGGCAATACAACCCTGCATTTCCATTACATTGTGAGTGCTCCTGCATCAGGAAATAATCTCCTCTTTTCACCACCATAGAGAACACTTGATTTTCCTAGGGCTACAAGAATTAAGGAGTGATGTATTACTATCTCATCTATTTCTTTCTCTACCACTGTTCCCTATTGGAATGGCATTAAAATTAGCCAAATCAGACTGGAAAGGAAAGGAAAACAATGAAATAACTGCAGGGGACATAATTTGAGGAACATTTTCCAGGACATAATTTGAGGAAATTCAAGGATTTTCTATATTACTGATGCAGATGTTGGCTACATAGATCAACTGAGGAGCAAACATTTTCTTACCCATGACCTAGATGTGGTATAAATGGAATTAGAAATTTCCTCCATATCTGAGGATTGGAAAGCTGATAGTATACCAGAGACTATGATTCAACTAAGAGGCCCACTTAGTAAGACCTCCGTAATGGATCATGGCTTTTAGCAGTAATGTAAGCAAAACACCCAAAAGCAATAATTAATATATATATGCGTGTGTTACACTAGTTTATAACACTGTATAAATTTTTGGAGTACAGCTTCACACCTATTAAAATGTGTAATTCCACACCACACACACCAACAGAGTTCTAATGAGCCTCCACTAACAGGCTTCCCCAACACACCCCCCCCTCCAGGATCAGGTCCTCCTGCCAATTTGTGTCTGTGCAAGCATGGACTTCTTTCTTTTCATATGTGTGCGTGTGTGTGTGTGCCCTCACCCCACTGAAAGGAGGACTCTGGTGAAGTTTTTCTTAGAGGTGACCCAAGAACCCCCATCTGTGACCCCAACACCTCTCCCAAGGAAACAAGGAAAGTCTGAGAAACTGTCATCCAGGCAAACTGGATGGGATTATTGGGCATAAAATGGACATTAGCAAAAACGAATTAAAGTATGGCGTTTAGTTATTATGTCAACATTGCTGCATTAGTGGTAAAAAAAAAAATCTGTACTCATGTAGGATGTTAACAAAAGGGAAATGGTGTGGGATAAACAAGACGTGTACTGCCTTTGCAACTTTTCTGTAAATCGAACAGTATTCTTTAAATGTTATTTTTTAAAATACTCTCAATATTTAATAGGTTATATAAAGAAAAATTTTTTTCTTTTCCAGTTTTCCCAGGTATCACCGTCCAGGGACTGGAGAGAGGGGTTCTGGGAGAAAAGATGGAAACCTCACACACAGGGCAGGCTCCGGAGTCTCCTCTCCTCTGAGCCCTGCTGCTCTGACTCCTCACAGAGCATCTCACCCCCAGGTCGCCACCCTCCAGCATCCCCAGCTGTGCCCACCTCAGCCCCCGCCCCGTCCTGGCAGCGCCACCAAATCCGGAGCAGCGCGGCAGCGCCCCCGTGTGGCCACAGGGCTGAGCACAGGAGCCCAGAGCCGCCCTTTCTCCTGCTCAGCCAGGCCCTCCCCAGGCTCCCTGGGCCCCCAGCGGCAGGACAGGGATCTGCTCACAAGGGGGCGCCCAAGTCCAGTGTCAGGTCAGAAGTCCCCAAATTTTCTTAGTCCTGTGGACAAAGGACAAAAGCAGGTTTCCAGGTCATTACAGCTGATTCCCAGACTATGGGCTGATCCCCAAATATAGAGGTTCCTTCAGTCTCGGATGGATCCGTGGACTCCAGAGTCTCTGTACTTTGTTTCTGCTTCTGCTTCCAGGGAATTAACATTCAATTCTACCCAGGAGCCCAGGGCCTCGCCCAAGAAAAGGACAAGGTTCCAGGAAAACACCAAGACCCGGGGCCAACCACCATCCACGTCTTGCAGCAGGGGGGAGCAGGAGTGATCAGAGCCGGGGAGAGACCCGGGGAGCTGGTGGTGGTGTGTGGTGGATCATTGGTGGAAGGGCCGCACCTAAGAGGAACAATAACTATAGAAAGATGACCCACGCTGTAAGGAAATAAATAAACAAATATACATCTTTTAAAAATTCTCCATCCCTGAATGAGGGGAGGTTGAGGAGAGCCCCCAGGGCATGACTAGGAAGACAGGGAGGCTCCTGGAAATGGAGCAGAGGATGAAAATGGGGACTAGGGGATGGGGCCCAAAAGGAGTGGTGGGGGCACCAGGAAGGGTGGGGCTAGGAAGGGGCAGCATCGGGGACACTGTGAGGGGAAGGTCTGTGTGGGAGACGCGGCTCTGGCTGGGGCTGGGAGAGTCTCTGTCTCCCCTGGTGGGACTGCAGAGGGGCTGGAGCTGTAACTGATTAGGGAATCACTTAGGTTCTGGGCCTTTCCTGTCCGTGCAGGGCTGGTGTGACTCAAACACGCACACTCAGGCTGATGAAGGAGAGAGAGGAGGAGAGGACAGATGGTTTGGAGGACGCCCCCATTTCCTGAGCCTCAACATCCTCCCCAACTCCCCAATGCTGGGGTGGCAGGGAGATTCCTGCAATGAAGAGGAGGTGATTCAGGGAATCAAGAGGAGAAAGGCCTGTGCTGCCCTGGAGGGCCATCTGTGGGGAATGATTCTGGGGCTCCAGGGCCCCACTCCCTGCTAGCAGGTTAGAGTCAGCCCTGCTCACAGCTCCAGGCTGCTGACAGCCCCTCTGTGCCGTGACCCTGCAGACACCGCTCTGGGGATAGTATAAAGAAAACAAAAGAGTAAAACTAAATGGGAATCTGAAAACGTTAGAACTGATTTTTAAAAATCACATATTTTGAAGGACACTTCAGCGGACTTGGATTCCTTGTCTGACAGCTCATTGCAATCAGGACCTTGACCGTCACGTGAGCTACTCTGGCCTCCACTGTTTCTTGTGAGAAAACAGCCACTGATCCTTTATCGCCTGAATATTTTACTGGTTTGTACCAAATCTCTTCCTCCTTTGCACCTAAAACAAAGATCTGGCGTCTCCACAGTCTCTGAGGGGGAGGCGGCAGGAGGGGCCTCACTCAGAGGCTCCAGCTCTGGGTCCCACGAGGCTGCGATGGGGACGAGATGTTGGCGACTCTGAATGGCCGTGATCAGCGTGGAAGGACCTGCCTCAGAGCTCCTGCATGTGGCTCCTGGAGAAAACCCTCAGGTCCTTGTCCTGTGGGCGTCCCCTTAGCTGAGGGTCCACCGTGTGCAGGGAGTCACCCCAGAGAGGGACCAGGAGGGGAGCCCGGGCGGGAAGTCTCAGCCCCTGTGAGCCTGACTCTGTGACGTGGCGCGTCCCTTCTGCTTCATTCTCCTCACGAGGAAGAGCCAGCGAGTCAGACACACTCACGGGGGGAGCTGTCTCCCCTCCTGTGTATCCCAGAACTGGTGGAGAATTGAAAACCAACACAGTAGACCTTCTGGACACTCATTATTTCCATTCTGCCCACATGAAAAATAAGCTGCCTCCCACTCAAGGCCCCTAAAGTCTCTCCCATCACAGAAGCAGCGTGATGTCAGCATCTCATCGCGTGACTCAGGACCACGCAGAGGAGGCGCCTTGACAGCTTCTGTCCAGTGAAACCGTCTGTGCTCAGCTCCTCATGGGCTCAGGCAGTTCCCTGCCCCACAAGCCCTTGATGAGGACACTGTGGAGGACAGACACAGGGCAACTTGTAGACCCTATTTGTTATGTTTTTAAAGCAAATTTATTGAGATACAACTTTTAAAAAAAATATTTATTTATTTATTTATACAAGCACTGGGTACAGTGAGAAGTGCAGGAGGGTGAGAGAATTCACCAGAGCCAGATCAGGTTGCAGAACAGGCAGACTGATGAAGTACACTGCTGAGGGGAGCAGCGGGCAGCTGGAGAGGTCTGCGCGCCATGTGGGACCCTCCTCCGGTGGCTGGAGAGCAGCCAGAGATCGAACCGATGCTGCAGAGGCTGCGGGCAGCCTTGCAACCCAGCGCTCAACCACTGCGCCACCGGGGAGGCCCTACCACACATTTCTTGCCTGGATTTGACTAAAGACAAAAGCACAGTAGAAAGTCATCATGTCATCACCCTTCATGGAAATGAATTGAACTCACCAAAGAGAAAGACACAGAGTGACTGGTTGTACCAAAAAACAAAACCCAATTTTATGCTGTCTCCAGGAGACAGGATCAAAACAGCCCCACTGCGGGAGACAGGTATAGGCCAGGATGCTTGAGGAACTGCCCAGTGTGGACAGTTCACACCCCCACTGCTGCAGAAACCAGGACAGGATGAGGATCCTGCAGGCGTGATTGTATTTTTTTTTATAATCTTCTTTTTTTTATTTTTTAACTTCACTTTTCACTTGTTAAGACTATTTGCTTTCCCCCACCCCCTCAGGTGTAGTCCCCATAGAGTTTCCTTCTCCAAGGCACCCGTGCACCATCACCTCAGTCCCCTGTGCTCCTCCCTCCCTCCCTCTGGTCCTCTGCACACTGGGGATCAGAGAGAGACTGAGACAGGGACACAGAGGAATGGGGCAGGGACAGAGAGGCCAAGAGGGACAGGGACACACACAGAGAGTGAGATGAGGACAGACCAGGAGGGGGAGAGAGAACATCAGAGGGACATACAGAAAGAGAAAGGGAGAGTCAGCCAGTGAGGACCGGGAGGGAGACAGAAGAGGCCTCGCTGGCATCAGTCACTGTTGGAGTGGACACCCCCTGCCTTGGGTGGCCTCGTCCCAGTCAGAACCCAGTCCCAAGTCAATACAACCTCCAGGCAGGTGGGCAGGTGTGTGAGCAGGGAGGGGGCCCTGAGAAATCTGTGGCCAGCAGGTGTGCACTGTCTGTGGCCCTGGCACCTTGACTGGGCCCGCAAGGCCCTGTAGGGCACGGCCAGAGAGGAGCAGGGCTGACAGGTACACTGGGTGGGAGGACAGGCACCCCGGGTGGGAGATGTCTCTGCCCCCAGCAGGGCTGGCCAGGCCTGGGTGAGGCGTGTGCAGGTGCCCTTCCCCGGGTGGGACCCTCCAAGTGCTGTGAGCCTGACACCAGCCTCCCCTCCAAGGGCAGCAGAGAGGAGTGGCCCACTCCCCAGGGAGAGGCTCCACACTCTGGAGCTCCTCTGGGCCCATGGGAGACAGGAGCCTGGAGTTGCCGATGCTGCAGGGCCTGCTCCCTGGCAGGGAGGATGAGCCAGGTCAGCAGCCAGAGACCTGGGTCCCCAGGTTGTCCCTGGCTGCATGGCTCCATCCAAGGTCTCTGGGAGGCTGTGCTGCTGTCAGTGTTGTGAGATGAGCCTGGTATGGAGGGCCAACAGGAAGTGGCCCAGGTAGCCATGTGGCAGGGGGGGGGGGGAGCGGGGGGGCATCTGTCTGAGCAGGAAGTCCAGGGAAGGGGACCCAGGAAGTGACATCACCTCCGCGAGATGACAGGGCACACATGACCTCGGAACCCTGGTCCCCAGGCAGTTGGTTCTGAACCAAACCTGACCCAGCTCACTTGCCTGGTGGGCCTGGACCCGGCCCCACGTTTTCTTGCTGTTTGCCCAGGTCTCCCCGCAGTGGACCCAAAAAAGGTCCACGAAACTCGTGTCACACTCTGCCGAAAGGCATGAGGAGCCTGTGCGTACGCCTCGGGCCAGCACCAGCACTGCCCCTGAGGTAACTAGGGGGGCCCTGGGGACAGGTCAGACAACGCCAGGGCTCTGATGCCCCCACCCCTCCCTTCCCCCTGTGAGTGCGGGTGTGCGTGCGGTGAGAGTGAGTGTGTGCGTGCTCCAGGAAGGAGGGTCTGGCCCACCCAGGAGTCTGCTCATGTCTACACCAGAACCAGCCTGGCTGGTGGTGGGACCCAAACCGTCATGGCTGCTCCCTCTTGCCCCAGCTGGTTGCTACCCAGCAGGTGTGTCTGTTTACTCCCAGGAGGTCTTTTGTGTCCAGGAAGGTGAAGAGATCCAGAGAGTGCAATTCCCCGACTGTCCTCCCACAGCCCAGTGTGGGATCTGTCCCAGCACAGAGCCCAGGTTGAAGTGCACCTGCAACTTTGAGATTGGGGCACATGTCCAAAGGAACTGGCTGCAGTACACGAAATCCCTGGAGGAGCCATCCGAGGGTGAGTGGCCCAGGCTGGTGCATGGGCCCGGCTGGGCGGGGTAGGGTCAGGTGGCCCTTGGAGGAGACCACACGGGCTAGATTTGGACCACGAGCAGTCTGACCTGGCATCTGCAACTGCCTCATTTGAGGAACAGAATCCCAAGGGCCCCCTATTTTAGGGTGGTCTCTGCTCAGGGCTCTAGCATGTGGTCTGTTTGAAAAGGCAAGTGGCAATCTGGCGTGTGGCTGTTGGCCTGTCCTCTTGCATCTCTAGCCGCTTCTCAAGGAGCACAGCCGGGCTCCCCTGCAGCCCATGGGACAGGCCAGAGCCCAGCCAAGTTGCTGATTGGAGAGAAGCAGACACCGGGGTTGTCTCTGCTTGTGCTGCAGGATCCCTGCAGGGGCTGGTTCCCCAGGCAGGGCTGCTGCTGCCTTCGCACCCTCACTTGAACCTGCAGGATGTTGGCCAGAGGTGGCTTCCTCCCACAGGTGTGGTTCGAGCTCAGGACGCTCTTGCATAGGCTGCATTCTCCTGGCCAGGGCCTGGCTGTCCCAGCAGGGGTGGAGTGAGCTCAGCACTGTCCTCATGGGGTGCAGCATCCTGGTCATTGTCTGGTTCCTCCTGCAGCACTCCTCTTATCTCAAAATCCTCAAAGAAGTCTTTGGGATCCTGCGCCAGTCTTGGCTTCCCCAGAAGGGGTGGGGTGTGAACTGCCCACACTGGGCAGCTCCTGGAGCATCCTGGCCTCTACCTGTCTCCCGCGGTGGGGCTGGTGTAAACACACCACTGCCAGCATGCCCTGCTGGGGCCTGGCTAGGGCCTGGCTCCCCACAAACAGGTGGTGTGTGCTTATGCCCAGCAGATTGTCCCACAGGTTGCAGGTCCTGGCCTGGTTTCCCCAGCAGGGCTGGTATTAGCTCAGCAGCCTGGGGACATCCTGCTGGAATCTGGGGAGTTTCAGGCTGACTATTCAGGGGTTTAGTGAGCTCAGAGTGCCCAGGAACAGCTACAGTACCCTGGGCATTGTCTGTCTGACCCAGCAGGCCTGCTGGGCTCTCCTGTTGCTCTGGAACAACATATGCAGAGTGTGCTCACCTGATGCCATTCCTCCAGGGTCCCATCCCCTGACCCCTGTCCTGCCTGCCCACCTCTGGTGCTGACTAAGCACCGCTGACCCCAAACCTCTCCTCACCCACCTCTCTAGCCACATGTCCTCGTTTAACTTCTACTATCCCTCCACCCACTGACACCTGGCCCTCCTCTTGTAATTCAAAAATCTTTGTTTCCTAATTGATTTCACGTTTTTTTCATTTTATTTCCTCCAGGGTTTCTTGTTCATTATAGAAATACTAATAAAGTTTGTTTTGTATCACCCAAATTTTTTCACTCCTTTTGCGTCCAGTTCTGTCATAGTGCTGGCCTCCTTCTTGCTATGGCCTATGCAGAAGATCTACAACTAGTGTAAACCCTTTAGCCAAACCACTCACTGCCCAGGCCCCTCAGGCCCTGATTCCTTCACATGTCTGCTGCCTCTGTTCTGAATTCTACCTGGGCGTTTTACAGAGCAGGAACCAAATAAGTGGTGACCTGGGATCTTCCCAAGTACACAATAGAGGTAGTACACATGGTAGGTGTAATGCAAATTTGGTTTGTTGGGCCTCCCTGGTGTCCTAGGGGTGAAGTCTCAGCGCTGCCACCACTGAGGCCTGAATCTAGCCCAGCCAGGGAGCTGACCCTCCTAGGGCTCAGCAGACTTCTCCTGTCTCACCAGATGCTCCCCTTAGCAGTGTATTTCAGTAAATCTACCTGTTCTGCTTCCCACTCTGTCTCTGCTGAATCCTCTTATCCCTATGCCGAAAGAAAAAAAAAATTGGGGATATTGAATTTTAGTTAAACAGTAGGGTTTTGTAAATGAGCAATATCTATCAAATCAGCCATAGGTCATTACATAAGTATAATCAAGAAATCATTATTAATGTCTATATCAGTCCATGTTAGGACATCCATTTATAAGAACATATGTTTTAGGAGGAAGATATTAAGATTAGAGATGTAATGGGATATCCAGGGCTACAATTTCATTAAATAGCCTCACCCAGGAGCACCCAATGAGACAGTGAGGAGTGGCAAGAGCTGCAGGCAGTGCCCTGATGACTTAATTTGAATGGTGGCAATGTTGACCTCCCTCCGTTACGGCTATAAAATAGACTCCTGGCAGTGGTTTGTGACTTTCTGAATGATTCAGTGCTGAGAAGGAGCAAGATGAGAAGATGAACGTCAAAGGAAGTTAGGAAATGAGGCATTTTTGTCCATGGGAGTGGACACAGGGTTTAAGACCTTTGTGTCTCATGTTAGTTCTCACCTCAGAGAGCACCTACCACAGAGAATGTCCCCTTGGTGTGGATAACACTCAGCCTCTCTCGTTGGTCACCCCAGGGCTTATTCAACTGTCCCTGAATGTCATAGAAATCGAGATCAAGGGCGATTTGATCATACCTGAGTCCAGTAGCATGAGTTTCTTCTCATCATGGGAGATTCATCAGTCACTGTCACTCACGAATGCCCAGATTTCCAGTCAAAGAAATCACAGTCAAGCTCTTGCTGTGATAACATCACTTAAGTAGACCAGACAGCTACATGGTAACAGGTGGATTTCTTCACTCAGTTTACCCTGTTATGGAGAGTGATTTGTTCTCAAGAATTGATATCCATTCTGGATGTAAGATTCCCTTCCCTGACTGCCAGCATCTCCATTCAAGAGCCAACAGATTGCCTGATTCACCAGCATAGAGCCTATATAACATTGCCT
>NW_023605203.1:0-26626 GCF_014898055.3 Talpa occidentalis
AATAAAAGAGAGTACTTATAAATCTACAATAAAATTATCAAAACTCAGTATAAAAAAGTGGGCAATGTACCTAAGTGAAAATTATACATAGAGAAAGAAAAAAAACTTTGGCAAATAATAAAATAAACACAATTAATAATAATAATATTCATAAACATGCTCTGATAAAATTGGGATAATGACTGGCAGTGTATATATTAAAAACCTAACATTGTTGTAACACTTAGAAAAAAAATCCTGTCTAAAAGTCCATTTAAAATAGAATGCTTAAACCATAGTGTAAATAAAGAGAATACAAAATGCACATACTAGTTAATATATCAATTTTGTAAGAAAAAAGACAAAGTGTAGACAGCGGCTCTCTCCAGATTTATTAAAAAAAATGGCTGAATTTTTGTGAGACAATATTACTATTGTCATCATTAAATGACTCAACATTTCTTACTCTTTATAATTCATTCTCATTATACCACAGGTACTCCACTGAAGTAATGAGAAGCGCTTGTACTGTAGAGATTGTGGAAAAAAATAACCACCCCATCCAGAAATTCTCTTCTCTCTGTCTCTCTTGTCTGTCACTGTAAAGTTTAATCCTTCTGCTGATAGTCAGGCAATTCAGCACTAACTTCTAAAAGCTGGACGGAAGCAGGGAAAGACTGTTTTTCTCTGGACATATGTTCCTCATTATGTCAGTCCCTTTATAGCTACTGCTTTCAGGGTGACCTTGAAAGAAAACACCCTTCAGACTCAGAAGTTTGGTAGTGTTCACTGGAGAACGGCAATTGCAGTGTATATGAGACGAAACTACATATTCAGAGAGGGGTGCTGCAGCCATCTTTGTGCTAGCATCTGTGCAGCAGTGTCCACACATAAATCTTCCAAAGTAGTCCCACTACTGCACAACGGCATCAACGTCCCATGTTTCTCAAAAGTACATGTTAAATACTCATTAAATAACTCCTGAATACTCACTAAAATAGCTGCTAAATGAATGGGGAAATGAATGAAATACTGCAAGTTCTTTTGCCTGGTGTTTATTTCAGAACTTTCACTCTCATTTTCTTCTGCATCTCTTGAGATTTTTTTCTTTCAAGATGAGTAGAAGTCTTGGCTTCAATGATAGGATATTTTTAGGTGCATGTTTTAGGGCATAGGTCACATATCTTCAGATGTAGTAAATAATAGGTTCATATCTTCGGATGTATGTTACCACACCATACCCACCACCAAAACATCAATAATCTTTACCATAGTTCACTGGGCTCTCTCCGGGGTGGGATGGGGAGCTGATATTTAAAAGAAACTACAGTTTCCAGATTCTGCCTCTAGAAATACAATAGCATCTGGTCTGGATGCGAACCGACAGGCCTCTAAAGACAGATGTAAAAGCTGTTCAGTGTGCAAAGATACTCGTGGAGTTTCGTGGAGGCAAGCGAGTCTGAAGTCCAGCCTGGCATTTTGGAATAGGCTGTTTGCTCAGAAGAGGGAATGCTTTATTAACGAACACAAATTTGTGCCTGAGGAAAGCCATCAAGCATCAAGGCCCACAGATGTTCTTTCTCAGTGGTAACACTGCTTTCCTTTTATGCAAAAATGCATTACAGATAATCTGTAGCCCTGTGTCCAAATACCACCTTTTTGTTTACAGTTCTCCAAGTAAAGCCAAAAAACAGTTATTGTTGAAAACCACAGGACATCATCAATTGTTCCCTGTGCTGAGCTCAAATCCTTCCCTTTGGACCTGCTTCCCATTTCGTCCCTGTTAACATCTGTTCCACTTGTAATTTCTTTTTTTTTTTTTGTTTATTTTAAAGATTATTTTATTTATATAAAGAGCTGGGGCACAGGCCAGAGATGTGGGGGTGGGGGGCAGGGCAGTGAGAGGATCCACCAGAGACAGAGTGGGAACAGAACAGGCAGACTGACTGAAATACACTGCTGAGGGAGCAGCAGGTGAGACAGGGGGTCTTCCTCGCTATGTGGGTTTCTCCCTGGCACCTGCCGGGGATCAAACTCGTGCTGCAGAGGCCTGGATTGCTTCATAGTGCGGTGCTTAACCCCTTGTGCCACCAGGGAGGCCCTCCCCTATGTACTTTCTGAGCCTCCCTGTACCTGTGTTCTTCCCTCCCACTTTCATATACTCCTTCACTGCCCGCCTTCTGTCTATTAGCTAGAGTGAATATACCTGTAGTAACCAAGTCCAGAGTTTGGAATTACATATTGCAAATTATGGTTTGCAGGAAACTGGACCACCAAGCTGTGGAAATATGGAAGCTGAGATCAGAAGGCTGTGGTTTCCCTCCAACCCCACTGAGGCACTGCAGGAATGCTGTAAGACTACAAAAGTTCATGGATTAAGAATCTGCTGCCTGGGGCCTCCCTGGTGGCGCAAGGGTTAAGACGCAACCTATGAAGCTCCACAGCCACTACAGCACAAGTTGGATCCCCGGCCAGGGAGCTACCCACATGAGACAGCAGACTTCTCCTGACTTGCCTGCTGCTCCCCTCAGAAGTGTATTTCAGTCGATCCGCCTGTTCTGTTTCCCACTCTGTCTCTGGTGAATCCTCTTACCCCCACCTCCTCTGGCCTGCACCCAGTTCTTGTATGTATACATAAACAAATATTAAAAAAAAAAAAAAAGAATCTGCTGCTACATGATTTTTCAGAAGTCATGTCTGGAAATAAGATAATGTGATTTAGTTCAGTCTGATCACATATATGTGTATGTTTTGATGGCCTTCTATGTGTCAAGAAATCTGAGTATGGCAGGGTCCTCAAAGAGATAGTCTTATTCAATATCATTTTATTATAAAGTTAATTTAAAAAAAAGCCTTCATTTTCCCCTCTACTACCCATGGAGTTTGCATGTTCTCCCAAGTCCTTGTATATTTTATACAGATACTCCCATATCCTAAGGTCTGTGTTGTCCTGGTTGTCCTGGTCTGAGTAGTGTGGATGTGTGTGATGTGCCCTGAGATAAGGTGGAAGGCATCCTGCTCATAGTTAATTCCTTCCCAGTGCCCTAACCTCCAGGATAGGACTGGGCACTGGGAACCCTGAAATGGATTAAGTCATTTGGAGAATAAATGAATGCAAATTATTGTTTAATATTAAAAGTATTTTGGGTCATTCTTTAAAAATCTGGTGATGTCTTTGTGGCCAGAAATAAGCCACAGAAACTTAATCCATGTTTTACTGATCCAACTTAATCCAGAAACTTAATCCATCCGTGAGTCCATGGTAAAACTGGTTTTGTTATAGGTCATTTTGGTTAAGGTTGCAGTTTCCAAGGGCTTACTACATTGAGGCTTACTATAATTAATTTAGAGTAAGACATATCCCTTACTGCCATAATTTGTCTGCATTTAATCTAGAGGTGCAGAAGAAAAATGAAAGGACATGGGGTGGGGTAAACTCCATTTTAGGAGCACCAATCAGTTTCTTATCACTATACCTGGGAAGGTTCAGGAAAAAAACAAGACAAAATCAAAATATGCACTACATGCAATACATGGACAGAAAACAATCCAGGAGGGAGGAGGTACAGAAAGTTGTCATCTGAGTAATGTCTCAACAGGTTTGCAAGAAAGAACAGAAATACAAACATTCTGGCATTCATTTAAATAAGAAGGAAGAAAAGAGAAAAGAAAGAAATCATCCTTCCATCAGCACGAGGATGCCACACATGTTTCTTCCAACAGCAGAACTTGAACAAAAGGCTGTGCACATCTACCTTGGAAGAAGATCTCTAAAGAGGATTCATTTGTAGGTTTGAAAATGTCTTGTGTTTACCTGGATAATTTAGCTGTTGGTCATTTGTCCAAGGAAAAGGAGGTGACACAAAGAGACTTGTTTGTAAACATATAGACTAGACACGTTGTGGGATTTTGTTGGAATCAAATAAAAAATCCTCAAGTTGAAAGCAAGCAAAAAATAGATCATTTCTGAATTAAAGATGAGAATATGGAACGTTTAAAAATAAATCAAAACATGACAAAAATCTACATTGGAATAATTTAAAAATCATGTGAATCAGAGAAATTAAGTTACCCTATAGTCCAAAGAGAGAGTAATGCGTCTGAATCAATTTGGTACTGGAACATAACAAAAACACTACAGTGAATGAGATATATTGCTCTGTCATCATAATGCCTAAAATTATAAGGACTGATAATACCAAGCAGAGGTAAGAATGAGGCACAACTAGAATTCTTGCACATTATTAAGGGCATGCAAAATGGTACTTCCCCTTTATAACCATCTGGCAATTTCTTGTAATTTTAAAATTGTAATTGCCGTATGACTCACCAATTCACTCCCACATCTTTAATCCAGAAAAAATAATATATTTCTGCAGAAAGACTTGCACAAGTTGTTTACAGAACTTTTCTTCATAATGACCCACAACTGAAAACAACCTAAATACCCATCAACAGGTTAATAGATTAGAAAAAATATGTAGTATTGTCAAATAGTGGGAAACTACTCAGCAACAAAAAAGAGCAAACTGTTATAAATATAACTAGTGGATACTTTCACAAAAGGCACAACGAATGAAAGAAACCTTATAATATACAGTACATGTTGCATTGTTCAGTTTGCATTAATTTCTCCGACAAGCAAGTAACTGATGATGAAAAATTGACCATAAAAGTTGTGGGGTAGAAATTGACTAGAACGAACACTAAGGGAAGTTTTTAGGTTGATAGATAGGGATATAGTTACTCAGTGTATTAGGTAAAATTTAATGAACAATTTAAGACTTGTGCATGTCATTGTATAGAAATATAGCATAAAAAAAGAGGGAAATATAAGTGCAAATATTGAATTCTGTTTACTTTTCTAGTTAAGTCTGTGCCTGCTGAAGTATTTAAAGATGAAGTGATATATTAACAATCTACTGCTTTGCAACAAATTACCCCAAGATGGGGTCTTTCAAAAAACAAATATTATTATCTTAGTTTTTATAGGTGAGGTAGTTCTGGGTCAGGTTCTCTTAAGGAGATCAATCAAGCTAACAGGAGACTTTGTAGTCACTAGAAACTAGACTTGACTGACTTGCAGAAACTTCTTCCAAGCTCGCTCTAGGACTGTCAGCAATGGGTGTCAATTCCTGATCACATGGGTTTCTCACACTTAAGACATGTTTACTGGCTTGTCCTCACTGAGTGAACAACCTAAGAAAGGTTATAAAAGAATGGCTGAGCCTTTTATGATCTAGCTTTAAATCACATACCATCACTTCTGATAATTCTGTTCTGCCAGTCACATTGACACACTGTTGAAGTGGACACATGTATATAAAATATCAGGAGTGAAGATCATCGAGGAGGCTGGCTACCACAGGTTATAGATTTGCAATTCACTTTAAATGCATCAAAGGCCTCCCTGGTGGCGCAAGGGGTTAAGCACCGCACTATGAAGCAATCTGCAGCCTCTGCAGCCTCTGCAGCACAAGTTTGATCCCCGGCTGGCCAGGGAGAAACCACATGGCGAAGCAGACCTCTCCTGTCCCGCCAGCTGCTTCCCTCAGCAGTGTAATTCTGTCAGTCAGCCTGTTCTGTTCCCCACTCTGTCTCTATTGAATCCTCTCACCCCCCCATCTCTGGCCTGTACCCCAGCTCTTGTATGCATAAAAAAATCTTAAAAAAAAAAATCAATAGATGCATAAATACATTGATAGACATAAATCATATAACACCCCATTAACAATTGTGGAATCTAAGTGTTATTAATGTGTAGTCACTGTACACAAAATGTCTATGTTTGAAAATTTTCATAGCAAAATAAAACATTTGGGGAAATCACTTAATCCTAAGGAGACATGGGAAATCATTGCCTCCACTTAACAGAAAAGGTATTTTATCAAAAGAGCCTCAGAGTAGGTATCCCCATCTGGCCCTAAAATGTTACAGGGGACAACAAGATCCTTTGCACGTGTGTAAGTGACATATTTCAGGATTTTCTCAAAAGAAATATTTCTACGGATTTTCTTAGGAATAAAACTGTTCATACATAAAACACAATAAACAATGAAGTGCAACTTCAAGGTCTATATTTGACTCAGGGTGCCTATTATAAAAAATAAAAAAAGCAATGTAAATCATTCCATACGATTAAAGCACATATTAATAGAGACAAACAGAAGAGCCAATGCACGTGCACCCACACACAGGCTCAGAGATTGAAATGGAAAGAAAAGCAAGCTCAGAACTGGGGAGAAATGGGGAGCGACAGACACGAGCTAAAGATAGTGCTTGGGCTTTTGTTCTGCTTGTGTGCTCTTTCTCCACAGCCTCTCCACAGAATGTAAACCAGAGATCTTGGCGGCAGGCAGCAGAAATAACCATATGCGGAAAAACGATTTAGAACAATATGTGCAGGACAATGTGGAGACTGGGACTGTCCCTCCCCACTAATTAGTAACTTGGAGGAAACATCATGAATGTGGGGTGGTGGTGACTGGGGAAGGAGGGGGATGGCTCAGCTACCACTAAGGGCCAAACTCACTTCTCAGATGCCTGTCACCCTCCCTGGGGATTCAGGAAGATATGGCAACCTTGATCCAATGCATTTTGGGGAATGTATAAATACAAAATAAAAAATAGCAACCCAATTGAATCTATGTTAATGCCAGAGTACAGAGTTTTTAAAACAAATATGTTACTTCTCTTTCTACTTTTACTTTATTGTTTGTCAAGGATTCTGCATGATCTCCTTTTGAGCAAGTAGTGGAACCTCAGAGGTTATCTTTTCCTAACTCACCCTTGATAAGTGCAACGCAAGACAGAGGAGAAAGGACTGACTGGATCTGAAGAGAGGTCAATGGCCCATGCAGCTGGGGAAAAATTCAGTCTTGGAATTGATTTGTTGTTCTGCTCACAACCACAGTCCTTGAGGAAGGCATTCCCCAGAGGTGGCAGGATTTGCTAGAGCCCAGTGAGCATGTCCCTGGAATCAATGAGAGAAAAAGAAATCCTTATCAACTAAATTACTCTATGGAAACAAAAAAGAAATGCACTATTTCAGAATCTCAATTTTTGATTTAAAAGATGTATTTTGTACAGACCTATTTTTGCAACAGATAATTGGCACATTCTTATTTTCAGATGCTATAATGTCTTAAAACAGGGCCTCCTGTGTTTAAGGCAGGTAGTTGCTACAGGCAAATATCCTCCCCACCCTAAGACAAGAACAAAATCTCCAGAGGAGCAGCCCAGCTACAATATCCAGTGTCTGAGGACACATTAAGGCAGCTGTCTGTTCAGAAGACAAGCAATAAAATATTCTATAAAGACACCCAGTTAAATTTCCAATTAAAATGATTTAGTGCCTTCATTTTTTAAGTTTTCCCAAGTTTGCTGATGACTAAAATTATGTAATGAAGCTTTCAAGGTTTTAAATCTGCTAATTAATCTCTGCACCTTTACAATAACCCAGAGCAATAAAAGCACAATGGAAAGAAGCAGATTAATGTATGAGTTGATTAACCCTTAGATTACTAGTCTCTTCCCGCCCTGCCAGCTGGGAGTGAGGTGGGTCAGCTGATGCCTGGCCCTGCAGGAGGGAGGGGTGTCACCTGGAGTCTCTCCTATGGCTGCTGAGTCAGAACTGGCTCTGCTGCTCTAATCCCTAGTATGTCTGTTGCATGTAAACCTCTCTGATTCCAAGTACCAGCAAGTGCGGCAGGACAAGGAGACCTCAGCTTGAAGGGCGGAACTTTCAGAAGCACAGTTCACTGAAGGATTTAAATAATTCTGAAAAAGCTCTAAGGGCAAAAGTCCTTCAGAGGGATCTGGTACAACCTGGTCTCTGTGTTAAATTAATGCAGACTTCAAGCGGAAAGCCCCTGTTCACTGGCCAAACAACTCTGAGGAGTGCAGAAAAATGTGGGTAAAAGAACATTCTGCATTTGTAAGACAAAGCCAAGTATGCCCAGAGGGAAAGTTGGTTATCCCAGACTGGAGCTAGTAAGCCTCAGGCGTATTTGCTCAGCTTTGTTACTCTTATTTACAGTGGGTAAATGCCTGAGCTATTCTTTACCTATTGTTTCTCAGTTTCAAGACCACTTAGTGCTATCTGTTGCTAGAACCTGCTCTCTGCATTTCTGAGATACCCTTGATTGGGTAACTGCTAGGGACTACTAGTGGAAGATAGACTGAAATTGTGGGTGTAGCATACAAGGCTCCTTTCAAGTTAAGACAAGAGCAGGACTCTTGTTGCCCTGGGGCAATAGGCATACATCCCCAAGGTAAGACCGGGAATACAGGGGAGCAGTGACTGATGTGCTTTGCACCCCAAAGACTGAGCAGTGAAACCCCTTGTTAATAAGACTGGAGCCATAGGTGGGAGTCCGGTGCATATCATTGGACTCAGTTCCACGGGCAGTTCCTCAGTTCCTCCCTAAAGCCCAAAATCCAGGATCTTGCTCTTGAGTGCATTCTGCATTGAGCATCTGCATCCTACAGCCTGCTCCATGACTCCTGTTTCTTTTATCACTGCTGTGTTGCTGACCAACATGAAGTGGTGACCAGTGGAGGAGGGACCCTGCATTTCCCATTCCTGTCACCATCATTCAAACAGTTGCAAGCTCCTTGCAGATTACTTCTATTAAGTGCCTGAGCCAGATGAGTCTTAGTTCTGTTTGACTACAAGTATTACATGCTTTCTCTATCCCACACTGCCTCTCTGGTAGGACAATTGGGAAAGAGCAACATCAGAAAACCCTAAGAAGGATCAGAGGGGGATCAGCAGTGTTAGCAGGCAGAATGAGGGGCAGACCAGGACCCCCAAACCTGCCTGCTCTCTAATGGGTCCTGCCATCGGCCACATAAGGACAAAGCATACTCTTAGTGTGTAAGACCTTCAACAAATGAATATAGTTTCCAGTTAAATACCCAAAGTTACCCATCCCCTCATGGGTAAATTCCCAGCCAAAACAAGGTTAACAGGGTTGGCCCAAATGGGGACACCGAGGCCTGAAACTTTGCCATAAGCCTAAGGCACCTCAGGAAAGAGGCAGAGGGGACAAGCAAGTTTGGAGGAAAACTGCAAAATCAAATATTAAATCAAGGTAAAGCCTGCCCACAGTTCTCTCACCCACATCTCTGTCTCTTTCAAGTGTCTCCTTCCATGTCTCCCAAATCCTGGTACAAGTCCAAGCAAGTGTGGCTTCCTGTTCTGTGTCTCTCTGCTTGACAGGCCTCCTCCATCTCTTTTCATATCTTCCCAGTTTATTTTTTTCTCATGTGCTTCAAGTCTTTTCTAGCTTCTCCTCAGCTCCACCCTTCCTTGGGTGGGTCGGGAAGCTGGAACATCCCCTTTATGGAAATCACACTGTCACAGCAGGGCTGCAAGTCACAGTGAGAACTGACACAAGGCTGCTGGACTTGGCATTCAGGAGGATGACAATGACCCCCAGGATGGTAACTTAGGAACAATGCCCAACTGTGATAACAGGTTGTATGATTGCCCTCATAATCCTTGCCTCCTACTGTTAGTCCTTGATTGTCAGTTAGCACCAGGAATTTGCTTCTGGCCAAGAGGAAGTACCTAAGGTGAAGAGACTTTTCAGATATAATTAAGGCCTTTATCTCTTGGATTAGAGTTCATCAAGAAAGAGACAGTCTCCAGTGGGTAAAAACTAGTGAGATGAGGCCTTTAAAAGAAATAGAGTATCAAAGATCTTTTCCTATTGACCTGCAGGATAAAAGCAAATAATCGGACTGTAAATTGCCTGTGGAGAGGTGTGGCCTCCAGGAAATAAGGGTCTTAGTCCTATAACCCATGGAACTGAGTTCTGCCAACAACTATGTGAGTTTGAAATAGCCTAAAATAAACCCTTAGATGAAATGACAACCCCTTGATTCCAGACCAATGAAACAGAGGGTCCAGCTAACTTGTGCCCAAACTCCCAACCCTATGTTGGGAGTTAAGTCCCTATGTTATGGTGATTTGTTATGCAGTGATAGAAAATGAGTGCAGACACACAAGTCAGGCATCACACACACACACAAAGTTCCTCTAGTTACGGACTAAAAAGAAGCAAAGATTCCTGAAACCAAATGTTAGGGATCATGTGGTCATTGTTCACCTACCGGAAGCAGCCTAATGCTAACACCCAGCCAGCAGACTGGATCCCACTAGAGTGCGAGCCATCCAGTACGAAAGTCATCTAAGGACAGAGGCATTGTCACTGTGGGTTCCTCAGTGCAGGGAACAATAATTATGGTGCTTATTTGACTAACAGGGAAACAAGAGTTACTAAGGCCACAGGTGGCCAGCTTATCTCACCCAGGTAGTGTCCATCGTGGCCAGAAGTCCCAACAAAATGTCGCTCCTCCAAGATGACTCCCTCCAGTCAACAATCGCCTGGAGTGCAGGCAGCTGGAGGTGCTTATAGCCAGGCGCGGAAACTAAGCCACGCAGCCTGCAACCACAGTCGAAAGGTCTGGATGAACAGCACCGGATGCTGGAACAGACAATAGCAAAGGGAGCAGCACCAAAAGACAGTGCCAAATGGTCCGATGAACAGCTCTTTGAGACACCAGGCCTCTGGCCTTCGGTGCTCTTCCCAGGCGATTGCAGTGACAGGTCCAGAGGCAGGCCAGGCCTCCCGGCCCCTGCAAAACCCTTCGGCTTCTCTGGAGGTCAGCTACTGAGACTTCTTCTTTCCTTTTTTTCTTTTTCATGTGGTCAGATACAGAATGCAACACATCTATGTTGGTGGATCAGTGTCTCCAGATCCAGGGATTGCTCCTATGCTTCTTTAAATCCCACTCCTAGAATCCCTCACCCTAGTTGAAACCTCCTGATTGCTCCCCTCCAGGTGCCTGAGGGCGGGGCTACCCCCAGGCAGCAATTTTGAGTGCAGGCAATAAACCCACATGTTTTTAATGGTTCTGCTGCTGGAGCGGTGTTAAGAAAAATGCCAGTTTCGCAGCGCTTTAGTTACAACACTTGGGTTCACACAACCTTCTGGAAGCTCGTATTGCATTTCTGGCTACACCCTCAATGCCCCAAGTTTTCATCAATATCATATCTTAAGGAAAAAACAACAAGCCATCTTAATAGTTTTCATGGTTTTTAATTACTGTAAACAAAAGAAAAACTAAAGGAGTTCTTTAATTCAATTATGGTATAATGACTCACTATACAATAATAACAAATCTGCGAAAAGAGAGTGAGCAGTGGCAATATGGAAACAGGTCACCATTATAAGTCTGAGGTCGTGATAAGTGATATGGAAATTTATGGTGTTGCAAAGCCCTTTGTACAGGCAGGACTGGACACAGTGCAGGTTTTCTATGATCCAGCAGACCAGGTAAAGGAGGAGTCAGAGTCCTCAGTGGTTTTGCAGGTTTTTATCGGGATTATCAGGTACACAGCAGGCTGGGGGGCTGGGAGGATAGCAGATAGAGTGAGGATTTGCGGGGGGCTCTCCGGCCTTCTCTCGGTTTCTGCTTCTTTGCTTCTCTCTCGGCTTCTGCTGGCGTCGCCGTGACACCGGCTCTTAAAAGCCCAGTCTCAGCCCAGGTGAATCCCATCTACCTATGCCCACACCCTACTCCAGGTGCCAGCCATCAGGCATGCATTCAGGACAGCAAGATTCCATCATCTATCCTGATGGCGGGAGGGCAGAAAAGCCTGACATTTTTCCTTACCCTACACCTTCTAGGTGACTGGTTAGTTTTCTCTACCAGGCTACACTCCCCCTAGCTAGATATGATGAGAAACATCCATGACAAATTCACAAAGGAATACCCAGCCACCTCTATAATAAACAAGCCGAAGCAGAAACTGGTGGCACCATCACATACAGCTGAGCTGAAACTCCTTAAGAAAGCAATCTGAATAACCTTGTCACATCTATTTTCCACACCTTTCCTTTGGCAAGCGCTCTGTGTCCCTGTGAAGCCTCATTTCCTCATCTATTGCCAAAGGCTACCATTTCATATCACACATCAAAGCGTGAGAAATGTCAAGGTAATGAAAACTGACACTGTGGCAAAGAGAAGGTGAGCTGCAGCCATTGTAGGGGAAGCAGGGTCAAGGTCTTTCTCAGCACAGCACTGCCTCACCCGGCCCTTCGCAGCTGTGCTTCCCAAGAGCTGGAACAAACACACAATGTGCCTCCTTATAGCAGCCACCGCTCACAACCTGGGATTCAAAATGAATTCAGTGGCAAGACAGGCAAAACAGTTTCTACGTTCCAGTCCAGAATCACTCTTGACCTTGTACGGTTTATGTATCTGAAATATCCCTGACTTAATAAGCTGATTATTGTGCTTTTATCCATGCATCTGGCCAAATGCATTTAAAACTTTCGCAAAGAAAATTATGTTATATCATGAATTTGGCTTACTAGCCACCTCTTGCAGAAATAGAGCCATATAATTAAAGACTTGGGGAGTCTGACGGCTTTGGTTCTCGCACTGATCAAACACTGATGTACACTGGGTCTTTGGCCAAGTCACGGAATTTCTTTCTTCAGCTTTCAATTTGAAAGAGTGAACTCTATTTCAGACCTTGAACTTATTACTAGCCCTGCTGCCTGGGATTCTTTTTTGCAAAGCGCCGAGTCCAGAAAGGACTCCGGGACTAGGGATGTAGGAGAGGTAATCAGAGATGGTCATTTAGAATTTGCTGATTTCAACAGTGAATTCTCACACTGTTGCAGAGCCTTTGGGCACTCAAATCCACTGATTAGATACTTAGGTTTGCTCAGAGGCAAAGCAACTTTGAAAGAAGGATAATTTTGAGGCTAAGAAGGTTAGTATTCTTATCTAGGAAGAGGAATACAGCTGATTGAACATTTAGAGGTTGTACCAGGATAAAACAGCATGTAGCAACAAAAGTAAAGATAGAAAAATAGCCTACAAAGAATGTGTTTTTAAAAGAGGGCTTATGTCACTCTTTCTATAATTCTTTTCTTGCAATATTATTTTTGGTATGTTATTAGGATGGTGGATAATACCAAACTTCCCATCCTGGTGCATTTCATTCCTTGTCCTGCCCTGGGTTAAGCTGAAATTCACATCCTTCCATCTGTGATACTAGATGTAGAATAAGGCAAGAAAAGAACTCCATGCCATCCATCTTTATAACAATTCCTGCTCTTTGGTTCCCTACCCATGCATGGTCTATGGCTTCAGCAGTGTCACATTCCTTGAATTCTAAATTAGTCATTCACCAAACACCAAGTGTTTTTGTTTTTTGGTTTTTTTTTTTGAAGAATTATGCTTTATTTTAGAGAAGTTCTAGGTCCAAAAAATACTGAGATGAAAGAATAGAGATTTTCATATAATCTGTTCCCCTACACATGCATAGCCTCCTTCACCATCAATATCCTCCACTTGGATGATTTACATATTACAATTGATGCCCCTATATTGACACATATAATCACCCAAAGTCCACAGTTTATTATTATGGCTCACTTTGGTGGTGCATATTTTATGGGTTTGAACAAATATAGAATAACATGTATTCATCAAGATGTTCTATGAGTATTTTCACTAAACGAAAAACTCCTCTGTGTTCTGCGTACTCATTTCCCCGGGATAACCTCTGGCAACCACTCACCTTTTGCTGTCTGCAGTTTTGCTTTTTCCAGAATGTCATAAAGTTGGACTCATATCGTATGTAGTCTTCAAATTGACTTCCTTCACTTAGTAATATGCATGTAAAACTCTACCATGTCTTTTCATGGCTGGCTAGCTCATTTCCTTTAAGCACTGAATAATATCTCATTGTCTGGGTATACAACAGTTGAACCATTTATCTATCTTGGTAGGGTATCTTGGTTGCTTCCAAGTTTGGAATATGTAAATGAAGATGCTATAAACATCCATGTGCAGTTTTTGTGTAAACATAAGTTTTCTAGTCTTTTGGGTAAATAGCAAAAAAACGTAATTGCTGAAGTATATGGTAAGAATTTTAGTGTTATAAGAAACTGTCAAGGCCTCCCTGGTGGCGCAGTGGTTGAGCGCTGGGTTGCGAAGCTGCCCGCAGCCTCTGCAGCGCCGGTTCGATCCCCGGCTGCTCCCCTGCATGGCCGCAGATCTCTCCTGCCGCCCGCTGCTCCCCAGTAGTGTACTTCGGTCCTTGTGCCTGCTCTGCTCCCTGCTCGGCTCTGGTGAATTCTTTCACCCTCCTGCACTTCTGACTGTACCCAGTGGTCGCATAAATAAATAAATAAATCTTTAAAAAAAAATTATGAAAAAAAAGAAACTGTCAAACTATCTTCCAAAGTGACTATAACATTTTGTATTCTTACTAATAATGCAATATAATGCATTAATGTTCCTGTTGCTCCACATCCCCATTAACATTTGGTGTAGTCACTGTTCTGGAGTTTGACCATTTTAATATATGTGTAGTTGTATATCACTGTTACTTTTATTTGCATTTTCTTGATGACATATGAAGTCAGGCATCTTTTCATATGCATATTTGTCATTTTTATATCTTTTTTGGTAAGTCTGTTCAAGTCTTTTTGTGCTCATTTTTATCTTTTTTTAAAGATTTATTTATTTATGCATACAAGAACTGGGGTATAGGCCAGAGGTGTGGGGGGTGAGAGGATTCACCAGAGAAAGAATGGGGAACAGAACAGGTGGATTGACTGAAATACACTGCTGAGGGTAGCAGCAGGCGAGACAGAAGAGGTCTGCTCACCATGTGGGTCACCTCCCTGGCTAGGGATCAAACTCATGCTGCAGTGGCTGCGGATAGCTCCACAGTGTTGCATCTTAACCCCTTACACCACCAGGGAGGCCCCTGCTTATTTTTAAATTGGGCTATTCACTTTCTTATTGTTGAATTTTAAATATTTTTTATATTTTTTGGATAATAGTCTTTTATCAGATGTCTTTTGCAAATATTTTCTGCTAATCTGAAGCATGTCTTTTTATTCTCTTGATTATTAAACAGAAGTTTTGGGTTTTTTTAAGATTTATTTATTTATGCATACAAGAACTGGAATACAGGTCAAAGTTGCAGAGGGATGAGAAGATTCACCAGAGACAGAGTGGGGAACAGAACAGGCAGGGTGACCAAAGTACACTGCTGATGGGAGCAGCAGGTGAGATAGGAGAGGTCTGCTGTGCCATGTGGATAGCTCCCTGGCAAGTGATCAAACTCGTGCTGCTTTGGCTGCTGATAGCTTCATAGTGCTGAGAGACTTAACTCCTTGCACCACCAGGGAGGCCCCAGAAGTTTGCTTTTAATTAAGTCAAGCTTATAAATTATTTCTTTCAAGAATCATGCCTTTGATATTGTATCTAAAAAGACTTTGCTGACCCAAGTTCATCTAGTTTTTTCCAGTGTTATTTTCCAGGAGTTTCATGTTTTACATTTAGGTCTATGATCCATTTTGACTTAATTTTTGTGAGGAGTATAATGTTTGTATATAGATTCATTTTTTAATGCTTGCATCTCCCATTGTTAAAGCACCATTTGTTGAAAAGACTGCCATTGCTCCATTATATTGCTTTTGTTACTTTGTCAAAGATTAGTTGTCTATATTTATCTAGGTCTACTTCTGGGATCTCTATTCTGTTCCTTTCATCTATTTGTCTACTTTTTCCAAACCAACACTGTCTTACTTATTGTAGTTTTATAGTAAATCTCCGTTTGTGTAGTGTCAGTGCTCCTACTTTGTTCTATTTCAGTATTGTGTTGTTATTTTGGGACTTTGCCTCTCCAACTAACTTTAGAATCAATTTGTTAATAGTCACAAATTAATTTGCTGGGATTTTCACTACTAACTCACTCCTTTTTTATTCTTCTCATTAGTTCACAAACTTTACAGAAATGGCAAGTGAAATGAAATTTATTTGGCCACTACAAATACTTGAGGAAGTCCCCTGTTTGGAAACATGCAAGATGGTCCAAAAGTCTATATTTCAATTCTCATGTGTGCATTTGTCAAGCAAGATAACAAAACACACTCATTGTTTGAGAGAATATGACAGACACATAGTAAAAGTTGTGGTGAACTTAAACAAGAATATGCTCTCTGCTTACACACCTTGTGAGGGGAGGCACTTAAAAAATGGGGTAAATCATGGTGAGTGAACTTAATCATTAGTTGGGTGTGCATTTGGCTTTGGCTTTCTTTAAAACAGCTGAATAGAATCTTCAGCTTATGATCTTATTCGAGAAAAGCTGAATTTACGTAACAGAATAAACTATGTACCAACACTTAAGGGTGAATCTTTTAGTGATGGTACAAAGCTGTTTTTAACTCCTTACTTATGCATTAGGTGTCTGGAGTCAGTTCTTCAGTGATTAATAAGTATTCCTCATTATTCTCCCAAATTTCTGCCACTCATAATCAGATTATAATCTGCAAACCTTTTTTTATTTACTCTCATGTAGCAGGATTTAAGAAATGTCAATGTTCTAATCCAGAAGTTGACAAACTATAGGTGGAAGGCCAAATGTAAATGGCAAGGGTGTGGCGCAACTGCAACTCTCAGACTTCGCACCATCTCCCTCGTGGTGGGCATGCAAAATAAGCACAAACACTTCGAAAAATATTTTAACAGTTTCTTTAAAAAGTTAAAAATACACTTAACGTGTGACACACTGATCCCATTTCGAGGTGTTGACCCAAGAGAAATAAAAACAAAAATCAACACAAATAGTTATAAGAGTGAAAACTAAACAGAGCAAACTCTGATCAAGAGGTAGATTAATATATAAATGATAATATTTGTACATTGGAACACTATTTAGCAATAAAAAGAAACAAAGTGCTACTACATGCAAAAACATAGAAGAAAGCTAAAATTATTATGCTGAGTGATAAAGAGATAGAACAAGGAGTCCATGTGCTATGATTCCACTGTGCAAATTTCTAGAATGTGCAAAATCAATTTACAGAGACTG
The DNA here is from genome assembly GCF_014898055.3 of Talpa occidentalis. NCBI lineage: Eukaryota > Metazoa > Chordata > Mammalia > Eulipotyphla > Talpidae > Talpa > Talpa occidentalis. The sequence goes on from NW_023605203.1 coordinate 16,898, forward strand.
AAAAGCCAGATCATTAACTGCCTGAGGCTCAGGGTGAGGGTCAGGCCTATCGGACACTCTAAGTCTGCGCTGCACTCATGCCTCCATGTATAGGTAGAATTGCATAGATGTATATATTATCAAACTTATCAAACTTTTCCCATAAAATTGTATTTTTTTAAATTTGGAGTAGCTTGTTTTTTAATCATCATCATCCTTGAGTAGTTTATATTTGCAAGCAAATACTTTTTAAATTGTGGTAAAAACATATCAAAGTTTACTGTTTTAATCATTTTTAAGTCCTGTGACATCAAAAACATTCAGATTATTATATAACTATCATGATAATCCATTACCCAAAATTTTTATTCTTCCCCAACTGAAGCTCTTTGCCAATAACGATCTCTCTGCCCTTGTCCCACTCCTCCCTGGCAGCCACCATTCTACTTTCTGCTTTTATGATTTGGCTACTTTGGCTAGGTCACATAAGTGTGATTAGAAAATCCCTTTGAGGGCCTCCCTGAAGGCGCAGGCAGTTGAGTGCTGTACTGTGAAGCTGTCCGCAGCCCTTGCAGTGCAGGTTTGATCCCAGACGGCCAGCGAGAATCCCACATGGCGAAGCAGACCTCTCCTGCCTTGCCCGCTGCTTCCTCAGCAGTGTATTTCGTCGTCAGTCTGCCTGTTCTGCTCCCCACTCTGTCTCTGGTGAATCCTCTCACCCTCCTGTACATCTGGCTGTACCCCGGTTCTTGTATAAATAAATAAATCTTTTAAAAAAAATCCCTTTGAGAGATGTGTCCTACTTTTGTATACTCCAACTAGTTACTAAATATTTAAGTCATTAATCCATCAACATATTTAGTGCCCACCAATTAATTGTCAACCTGGAAGAAAATATTTTTACACATGAAGAGACAACTTTTTCTTTAAAACAGTAAATGATATGTAAGGTGCACCAACCATAAATAAAAGCATTTGTTCAGAAGATTAAGCACTCTGAGTTGGTGTGTTCAAAGTTTTGTGTGGAGATTCAAGTATAAAAGCAAGAGTGGAGCCAGCCTTCGCTGACAGGCAGAGTGGTGGTGCAAAAATGAAACAGGAGACAATTTTGTTCCGGATCCCCTACTAATCCTGCTCAAGGTTTTCTTCCTGTTCAGTATTTAACAAGTTTTTTTTATCTTCTCTTTTTTATTTATTCTTTACATCATTGTTCATTTTAAAACAATATTTGCTTCCCCCCCACCTCCTCAGGTGTAGTCCCCATAGAGTTTCCTTCACCAATGCACCTGTGCACCATCACCTCAGTCCCTTGTGCTCCTCCCTCCTCCCTCTGATTCCTCTCCCTCCTCCACTCCTGCAGCTTCATCTTCATCAACATTTTAGCAATTTTAAAAACCAATTCTTGCTTCTCCTTGTAGGCACGAGACACAAACCTGACCACCTTTTACTAGCTGTATGGCCATGGACAAGTAAGTCAGTTAACTCCACAGAGCTTCAGGTGATAAATCTATAATTGAGGGAACAGCTAGCAGTTCAGAACAAAAGAAACAAGCATGGTGTCTAGAACATAGAAGCAAGACCCAAAGCATCATTTCATCTCAGTTTAGCCTTATTCAAAACTTTTCTTTACCTACTGCCATGACATGGTAATGTAGAGAAAAAGAGTAACTGAATGGGTGAAAGACCTGAATTCTAGTCTTGACTTCAACACATAGACAATTGTGTGAAGGAAACATTTTGAGGGACTTTCTTGATTTCTTTCTCTGTGCAATGAGCAAGATGCTCATAAACTCTATAATTCCTTCAGTTCCAATGATTCATGACTTTGTATAGCTGAGCCACAAAGATGATTTTCATCAAAAGTGATGAAAACAGATGAGCAATGCAACTGGAGGCTGTGTGTCCCCCTACTATCTTTTAATATCCAGAGCATAAGACTACTTTTTCAGGACACCACACATTTCAGACTGGCGTGTCTCTGGCTCAGGGCCTCAGACCAGTGGTCTCCAACAGGAATTTCCAAAAGTGATCCATTCAGATGGTAAAAGGTACCCCACCTTACAGCACCATCCCATCCCGCCCCCCAGAAGATAAGGACTCAGACTTGGTACCTCACCAGTTCTCTGTAATTCTGTGGAGAAAAGAAGATGGTTGAGGGTTTTTTACCTTTCACAGAGCAGAGAATTATCTTCCTGTTACTTGTTTTCAGTCTAAGTAGTGTTTTTCCTGCAAGCTCTCCCCTCTCAGATGGGGACACACTGCACCTGCTGGCTGTCCACTTTATTTTACACCAAAGAACGCTTGCCAAGGCCAAAGCTGTGGAGACTTTCCTAGACTAGATATATCATAAAATATCAATAATTTCTAATCTATTCATTCTGAATACATGATAAAATCTTTAGAACTTTATGGAGTAAAAATATCAAAATATTTCCTCTGAATATTCATTGTCACACATCTAAAAAATGTCTTGACTAAAATAGTATCCATGGAAATTCAACATTTTCAATAACTCATTTATGTCTATTAGGCATTTTTTACAAGGAGCATATTTTCAATACATCATGTCATGTGATGTTGCTGAAAGAGCTTGATTTACCTGGAATTCTCCCATTGACTATTTACATATAGCAAGAGACACTAAAATTGCATTCTTGTTAAACACTTCTGGCATGTTTTATTATCAGTAATTCAGATTTGCCCTCATTAATTTACACTATTAGGCACTGTGATTAATCTTCTACTATTGGAATGGTGCAGAGGTTAAAAGTTAATACAGATATAAATGGAACAAGCTCTGTAATTTTATCAGGAAAGTGGTTTGAGGCTAAAAGTTCAGGAGAATTTATTTGAAAGGCTTTTGTGTTCTCCATCACTGACAGTGCTCTTTGGGTCTAGAATCCTTAATTGTCTTTACCGCCTCCCCAGATTGTTCAACCTGTGTGGTAGGTAGATATGTCTACACTCGTGCATAATATTAACATTCAAGTGGCCTCCTGCCCTCTTCATCTTGATATTTGGTCCATGAAAGAAATACTGTTTAGATTTGGGTAGGCAAATCATCTAGTCACACATTGTCTTTAACTTCTCCACTTTGAAGCTAGATTTTGATTTTTTATTTTCACAACTGAAGCGTCCATTAAAATGTTGTATTTGGCTCTGTTTTTTGTTCTATCCCTATAGTAACAAGAAGAAAACAACAAAACAAACAAACAAACAATACTCAGTTCCTCTGGCCAACAAAAGCTTTAAAAATAAATGATATCCAGTCTCAGATCACTCTATTTCCTAAGCCTAATGGGAAAAGAAAGCTACCTGCCTCCAACTTATCCTCCCCTTGGAGTGCTCTTCCTAAGATACAGCATTTGCCACAATTATTGAAACATAAAATAAGCAGATTGTCAGATGCTCCTGACATGGATGAAGAGAAGAGCCGTGATGGGGACGCCCACCTTGTCCACAGTAGAACCTCCTCTGAGTGTCTGGCAAGACAAAGACACTTTCAACAGATAGTTCAACTGCTCGTATGCACGAGGTGTCCCATCATGTACCCACATTTATCTTCCAACACCAGATTAGACTGAATGTCCTCTAGTTGGGAGGCAGGAAGGGGGCTGGGACAGAACCCAGATATTGGAGAGTGGTACCCTGGACTTGTACCCCTTCTGCCCTTACAATCTCTACAGTCCTGGGGAAGTCCTTAAGTCTTTTACAAAATGTGAATGATAACTTATCCAGTTATCAAAGCACATAATGTCCCCCACAGCCAACCTGCAGCACTCCTGGTATGTGCCGAGTGCTATGCTACCACATCGCAAGGATTCCCTTAGCTGATGCTCATTCTGTCCCCTTCACCACCACGATCCCCATCTTACACATAAGGAACAGCACCAAAGGACAAGCTAATCATCTCCCAAGATCACATAGCTCAGATATGGCGGGGCTGAACTGAAGCTGACCTGACTTCAGAGACTGAGCTCAGTTTTGCGACACAGGCTCCTTACCCCAGGTGGTGTCAGGTAAAAGATAAATAATTTATAAGTGTAATGAGCCAAATTTCAGATATCTGACTTTCCTTTTACTCTTGACATTGTACTCTGCAGAGCAGGCTTTAGGGATTATGTGTTGCTTGCTTGCTGCTTGCTTTAACAGCTATTCCAGTAACACACACCCACACGCATCTATATGTTCTTCACTCACGGAGGGCCTAGGGCTGAAACTGCAAAGTAACATATACTGGTGGCTAAAAACAACAGAAATTTATTGTCTCACAGTTCTGGGGGCTAGAAATCTCAAATCAAGGTGTCAACAGAGTCAAGCTCCCTCTAAAAAGTGGGGGCTCCGGGCAATCTTTAGCAATCCTGTATTCCTCTACTCCTCCCCCTTCACTGAGAAACCTCTCTGTGTCAAGATTCACTTGCCCATCTTCCTGTAAAGACAACATTCATATTGATCAGGGACCCCCTTTAGCCCAGTACAACCTCATCTTAACTAATTCATTATTGCTGAAGTCATAACCCTCAGTTCCTCAGAAAGTGAACTTACTCAGAAATGGGGTCACCGCAATTACATCTTATTTGGGGAGCTATAATTCAATCCACAGCAAGAGCCACTCTCCTTACCCAGCGAGTGAGCCCTGAGAAACCTGCTTCAGATATACTTGAGTTCAAATTAAGGTGTCCTTAGGAAAGTTACTTAAGTGACAAAGGGCGAGTTTCCTTATCCATTAGGCGAGTATTAACAGCTCGATACCAGAGAGTTGCTGCCATGTATCACTGAAATGAGATACATAGGACACTGAACCTGGCAGTGCTCAGCTCTTCAGTTCCCCAGCAGGGGTGATTCTGCCTGGGCTCCAGGGAAGCACCAGCCCTGAAATGGTTCCAATCCCCTATGCAGCCTGATACCTACAATCTTCATTTAGGCAATCACATTCCCAATCCTTTCCAACCTGCTCTGCTCTCTTTTGAAAAACAGCGAATAACACTGCCTACCCATAACCCAGAGTCAGAATAATCACTTTGATTAAAAGTTAGAAGTTTCACTTGCTTGGCATTATCCTTGGAGATTTAGCAGCCCAGACTAAGTTAACTTTGCCTCTCATCATTGTCAAATCTGGCTTCTGAGCACCCCACCGTGTGCCACAGGAACTGGCTGTAGCATAAAGGTATCGCCAAACAATTGCAAAGCAGGGAAGTAAAAAATAGTGACTTCAGATGTGCCTACTGCAGAAGTCAGCCAGTGAAAATTAACCCACCTCTTTAATCACAATTTTGCATCCCAGAATCTTCAGCTGACAGAGATGATAATCATTTGGTTCATTGATTCTAGGATTAATCACTGAAGTTAATCTTGGCATGTATTGATTCCATTTCTGCTGGCTGTAACTAAAGTGTTCAAATTACTTATTCCAACTCTGACAGCAATGGGTTCCCAAAACAAAGGAAGTCAAAGATGAGCTATTACACCTGACAGCTCTGCACAGCACCCAGTGACAGCAATGACGACCCATCCCTCGGCAAGAGGAGGTTTAATAGGGAAGGATCAAGCACATGTTCTTGCTATAATACACTGGCATTTTATACAGTTGATCCATCAGTGTCTGGAAGAATTGGAGGCAGTTTTTATCTCAAGGAATCTGAACTTAAAATTTGACTGCAAAGGCAAGAAATCATGTAGGCAGTACAGTAAAATGGGCCCATTTCACCACCTTGACGTCTATCAGTAAACTCTGGCATCTGTTGCCTTGAAATCATGCAGCAGAGTTGCAGGGTGCTGACTATTCATCAATAAGCCTTCACTATAAAATTTCAATTTGCAGAATGCCAACATAGTGTACTCAGCCTTTCCTTAACCTGTCATGTGAACTTCTGGTCTGATGGAAACAATCGACTATCTCTAATTAAACATTTTTTAGTATGGCCTCTGGAAGAACACAAGGAGACTTCCACCCTGGTGTCATGGAGGATTTGGACTTCCTAGTTAGCCCCTCACTGAGCACGACTACAGTCTGGGAAGGATACAGTAATGGCATGACTGATTTTGCAAGAAGTAGAGAAATATCAAAACATATAGGAGCAAACGGGAGCCAGGGTAATAAGTACAACAGGTGTAGGAGTTGTCCTGTGCATCGTAGAATATTTAGTAGCATCCTTGTCTGCTCTCTCCACTAGAGGCAAATAGTACAGCCAGACCCATTTTAACACAAAGACTGTTTCCAGGCATTGCCAAAGAGCCCCTGGGGGAACAAAATCTCCTCCAGTGAGAAACACTCATTTGACTTTACCCTTTCAAAGCTAAATATAAATGGTAACATTCCAAGGATATCACTAAGGCATAAGCACCCTTTATTTTTTTATTTTTTTTAAAGATTTATTTATTTATATTTATTCATTCATTTATTATACAAGCACTGGGTACAGTCAGAAGCGCAGGAGGGTGAGAGAATTCACCAGAGCCAGAGCGGGGAGCAGAGCAGGCAGAAGGACCGAAGTACACTGCCGAGGGGAGCAGCGGCGGCAGGAGAGTCTGCGCGCCATGTGGGACCCCTCCTCCGGTGGCCGGGAGGAGCTGAGGATCGAACCGCGCTGCAAAGGCCGCGGGCAGCTTGGCAACCCAGCGCTCAACCGCCGCGCCACCGGGGAGGCCCATAAGCACCTTTATAAATTCCAAACACATTAAGAGGACATAGCAAGAAAAAAAATTAAAGGATCCAAATAAGATAAAATACACATGAAATATTACAAATATAATCATAAAAAACATGACAGAGAGCAAGTCCAATATGTCATCAAAATATAGACTTTCACTTCTACAAAGATCTCATGAGGAGCTCGTCTCCAATGAAATAATGATAACTGGTATAATTATTTAAAAATGAGGTTTCTCATCAATTCCAAAGAGCACCTGCACGCCTATGTTTATAGCAGCACTGTTTACAATAGCTAAGCTTTAGGAAAAACCCAATTGCCCAAAAAATAGATGACTGGATCAAGAAGATGTGGTACATATACACCATGGAATATTACTCAGCATTCAAAAATGTAATGTAATTTGCAGCACATGTAATTGCAGCAACATGGATGGCGCTGGAAGGGATCATGCTCAGTGAAATAAGCCAGAAAGAAAAAGAAAACTACTGGATGGTCTCACTCATAGCAGGAATCTAGAAAACTTAAATAAGGCCCAGGAAAAAAAAATAACTATAAGAAAGTAAAAAATCAAAATCAACAAACAACTATGAACCAGACACTCTATGGGGGGTGGGGAGCGGGGAAAGGAGGGCTTGGGGTAAAAATAAGGGGGTTGTTTGTATGGGAATATAAAAATAAAATTTAAATTAAAAAATAATAAAATAAAAAATGAGGTTTCTGAAGAGACCTAAATGCATACAGAAAAAATATTATTAATAAAATCTTACTAAATCTCAGTAAAATCAGTGAGAGTCTGTGCTCCCTCATCTCCACTCCTTTTACCCCAGCTCCACATGATGGAATCAGAGGAGATGGAGAGCATGTTAAACAATGCCTTGGGGGTGCAACCAACCAAATCCTTGCTGTTGGGAACTTATAGAGCAAATGGCACTGTTTCTCCAATGTAAATGGCAAGTGAAAAAGAGACAGGCAAGTCTGTTTTCCCTGCCTGTTCCATATTGTTTCAAGGAATCTGATTCCATTTTCTTTCTTTCTTTTTGAAAAGATTTATTTATTATACATACAAGAGCTGGGGTACAGGCCAGAGGTGCAGGGTGTAAGAGGACACCAGAGACAGTGGGGACAGATCGGGCAGACTGACTGAAATACACTGCTGAGGGAGCAGTAGATGAGACAGGAGAGGTCTGCCGCCATGTGGGTTGCTCTCTGGTGGGCGGGGATTGAACTCGTGCTGCAGAGGCTGGATTGCTTCATAGTGCGGTGCTTAGCCCCTTGCACCACAAGAGGCCCCCGATTCCATTTTCATCTGCCAAGACAGTCTTCCAACTGAATCAGAGCCTCCATTCCTCCCCTGGTTTCTGTGAGTGGTTCATGTACTCATGTGATCCACGTCTGCTAAACAAACAGAACTACAATAAGCTTCACTGGTAAATAAAAGTCAAGGGTACACTCTATTCTTCACCTGCATGAGGGTATGCACATGTAAGATCTGGAATTGTTTCAAAATCCTGAACCATAATGGAAACAATTTGGAATAGGCTCTTATGCATAAGACCGAACTGAAAGCATTAGAAAAAAGCAGCCAGAACCTTGAATAAACTGTCTTAGAACTCTACAACACGATTCTTCTTGGCTGTGTTAACCAGTACATTTCCATTTATTTCACAAGGCAGTTAGAATCCACATACCTTGTAGAAATTCTTCAGTTAGAATCGAATTTAATCTTGGAATAGATGAAAAGTGAAGAGTAAAATACACATTAATCAGACACCAGTTTTTCTAACTGATTAAATCACGCCTCCACTTTAATAAAGAAAGACTGATGGGCGGAGCAACATGCGCGAGGAGCACCGCGAGTAGTATCTCCCATTAAAAAAGTTAATAGGGAGGAAAAGCGGCAGGTCCCAGTGAGAACTGAGACAGGGAAGATAAAGGACGACTCCAGCAAACTGCCCGAAGAAGAAAGGTTGCCATAAAAGAGGACGAGAAGGGAGGGAAGCGCAGAACCCTGCTCCCCTCCCCCGCCCACAGAGGCGGCACTCTCCGACCGCAGAGACGAGGGAAACAACAAACCAAAACGCCCAACAAGAAAAACGGATGCAGCAAGTGGACTGTTGAGTGGAAAGGAACTATTAGCCACCACACCCCGTGAACGGGAGCTGAGGCGAACCCTGCAGGACCCGCGGAGGTGAGCTCCCAGGCGCCAGTAAAGAGAGCCCCGCCCAGGAGGAGCCCAGCACCAGCACACAGCCCCAGCCTCCCGGTAAGCTTGCGCGAAAGCGGCGCTCGATTGCAGCTCCCAGGGCCCTGCGCCTGCGACTAGGCTTGCAGGGAGACGGCGGAGGCCCTCCCTGAGTGAGCAGGAACCAGGTGCCCAGCAGGGAGCGGGATTCAAAAGGCGCCATTCCCGCGCCACTGATCTGGGCTACAGCCCGCGTCCTGGAACTGAGGGCTTTGGAACTGAGACCCGGGCGGAGCCCTCCCTGAGTGAGCAGGAACAAGGCCCCAGGCAGGGAGCGGGATTCAAAAGGCGCCATTCCCGGCGCCACTGATCTGGGCTACAGCCCGCGTCCTGGAACGAGGGCTTTGGAACTGAGACCCGGGCGGAGGCCCTCCCTGAGGAGCAGGAACAAGGCGCCCAGGCAGGAGCGGGATTCAAAAGGCGCCATTCCTGCGCCACTGATCTGGGCTACAGCCCGCGTCCTGGAACTGAGGGCTTTGGAACTGAGACCCGGGCGGAGGCCCTCCCTGAGTGAGCAGGAACAAGGCGCCCAGGCAGGGGAGGGGATTCAAAAGCGCCATTCCCGCGCCACTGATCTGGGCTACAGCCCGCGTCCTGAACTGAGGGCTTTGGAACTGAGACCCGGGGCACGAAATTAGGGCGTGGGTTCCCACGACGGTGGGCACAGGCAGACACAGCCCCCAAAGCCGTTGAGGTTACCCTACCATCCCCGATCTGCTCCCTGGCCCACGGGTGAAAATCAGCTCCCAAGGGCTCTAGGAGAGATCTCTGGTCCACCTAGCGACTTGACCCCAGCACAGGCTACTGAAGGAGCTAGTGGCCAGCTGGGGAGTTAGCCCACACCGGGCCCCTTCT
>NW_023605204.1:0-26621 GCF_014898055.3 Talpa occidentalis
AAACCCTAATATACAGTCTAGTTACATTCTCAAGGCTAGCGAACAGAAGCAAAGAGTTAACATGTACAAAGCCACAACTTACCAATCTCAGATTACAACTTCACCAAAGGAAACTGCCCTTGGCCTTGAGATTTCATATGTCAATGGAGGGAGAAGGAGCTAACTATATACCTGACATGACTGTGCTGTTTTCATGAGAAGAAGTGACTAGTGTTAGAAATGACTTGAAGGGTTACCTACACTAGCCCCTCATGGAGAAAGTGATAATTGCATTTGTGGCTGTGAGAGTCTTAGGATTCCCCACTTTGCTATGACATTATGGGGTCTTCCCAATACACTAAGTTCTGAGAGCACAGGCTTCTTTTGTCCTCAAAATTTAGCACATAGAAAGTCCTCAAAAAATACTTAGGTATTTATTCTGGAAATAAGTATCAACATATATAAATACTGGCCATGGCACTATGTATTTGTCAACTGGGTCTAAGATAAAGCTGACGAATTGTTCTACTGATTCATGAAAAAATGTGAAACACCAGAAATTTTGCATTTTTTAGGTGCTAACAGCTCGGCAGTCAATTGTTCTGTTTTAGCTCCAGTTTTGTGTCTGCAATTCAGAGGAGTTCTACATGCCAGGGAAGGGAAGAGTCCTTGATTTTCCATTCTGCATGACGTGCAAGAGCACATCCACTTCTCTAAGCGTGGTAAAATGGGGCAATAAGCACTAGTCATGAGACCACATCCTAGCAGCATCTGAGATACTTTCCAAAATTTCTCTTTAAACCAAAAGGCAAAACAATGAGATGGATAAGAAATGAGAAAAATTTTTGTCTCCCCATCCTACTTCTAGAGCTCTCTTCTACAGAATTTAAGTCTTTGGACAGAGAATAATCTATCCTGAAATTATAACATTCTAATTACGATTATTTTATATTATGTTTTTTTGTTTTCAAAGCACTGTCATGAAATCATACCCTGTGTCCTTCATAATACTGCCAAGATGATGGCCATGACAGAGGTTACCACTCCCATTTTACAGAAAAGGGAAGCTCAGAGTTTGACAGGCTCAAGTCACAATGCTGTGACTATATATTAGTGTGTGGGTGAGAAGGATGCAGGGGACTGGGTGCAGGGGAACAATGAGGTCTTAAACTCAAAGCAGTCAGTAAGTCAGCAGTCTGAAAAATATAAATTCCTTCAAATTTCTAAAGATGAATTTCTTTGTGGAGTTCCTCTTAGGAGGTTGTTAGATGTATAAGTTCATATGAACATCATGATAGCAAAATCCATTGAATCTTAAATCACAGTGAGTATTGTAGTTCGAGCATGTAGAAAACCAAAGAACTTAGAATCTTGCTTAAAACATCCTAATAGAAAACATGCGTGGCATCCGGACAGTTCACAGCAAGGATACTAATACAACTCTGCCACAGACAGACAATACGGCTCACTGCACTCAAAGGCACAACGCACTCTTGTCCATCACAGAACCACAAGTCACAGCAAAACCAAAATACAACAACAACAACCCCTCCTGGGCCTCCACTGAAATTCTCACCTCTACCCCTTCCATGGCAGGCTGAACCAAAACAAAAATTACAGCATGAAAAAAGCAACAAAAAGGTAAAAAGAAAAGAAAAGAAAATATAAACTGTTCTTCACATTGCAAGTCATAAACTGACTTTTAATAGATTGTTCTCACCTCAAACTGACAGAATGGAGACAAGGAACATCTCCCGCACTCTGAAATGCTTTCCTGAGGATGGGGAGGAAAATCATCTTTTTCTATTTATGTTATTTACATAAAAACTTCCCAAATACTCATACACAGCAAGGATTATTGGGGTAAACAAGACAGTAAAGACAATTATCAGAAAGCACACAGTAATAAACAAATGCTCAACAGCAAAAAATACACCTTTCACCCTTCAGATGTCAAACAGCCCTTCTGATAGTATTGAATACTGTAATTCTTCCCTATATCATGTTTTAAAAAGAGGAAATTTGGAATTCTTACCTAGGGGGAGAACTGTAAGAACTCATTGCATGCAAATACATTTTAAGAACTGGTTTCTTCAGAGTGAGTGATTTTAGATTTTATGTAGTGCTAAGACATTTAAGAAAAATCTTTGCAGTTAAAGTCGAAATAGTAACAGGAGGTATAAGCCCCATCAATTAGCATGTCTGAGACCCCCACACAGAGCAACCCACAGGCCATGATACCACACTCCAGATACCTGGTTATCTTGTGAAGCTCTGTGTGTGTACATATGTGCATGTGTACAGACATGTCATAAAAGTTGGTCCTGAGTTCTTGCCTGTAAGTTTGATACGTAAAAGACAAACCTTCCTAAAATGACAGTGCAAAGCTCTGTTCATCGAGGTACCTGATGTTAAAAAAAGGCTTTTAATTTATTGTTTAGTCAACTCTTAAGCATGTTTTCAGTTACAGTTTCTCAATCAGACTATGTTACTTAGGGATTCTACCAAATAGTAACAAACTAACTTTCAAAGACCCATTACCAACCCTATGTAACTTCATAAAAATGATCACAGCTTAAGAACAGAAAGGCAGCTTGGCCCTGGGCTGAGGTGATGAGGCTGTAGCCACAATGCCTTTGAGCCCCACACTGTGGCCTGATCTCAGATATACAGCCTCACGCACACAGTAGGACACACCCAGGGAATACACTATTGCTGTGATCAACATGTTTCAGCACGAGCTCAAGTAATTCCCAGTATCAAGGCTCCAACTGCCCCACCTCCAACTACCCTCCAAGTAACAGATTTCTGTAAAAAAGTTCATGAATATTTTTGACACAACTGAAATTATTCATCTACCCACTAGCTTTTTAAATATTTATTCTAGAACTATGTGTTTCAGAGGATTAACTACTTATTATAAAAACAAATAGAAAGTATAAAGCAGAAATACCTAACAGATGTGAGATGGGTACTTGCTGGGGCTTTTAAAATACACTCTGCTCTCCCCACCAAGATTTTCTGACTTTTGCCCTGCATATATAAATGACAAACCTTCCAAGAGGTCACGGATGGCATAACACTCCTAAAAAAGTTTAAAATCTTGGTTTAGTTTTGCTGTTTAGTTGGTTGTTAGAAGCAGCAGTAAACAAGACTTACATAAACAAAAACACCTCAACACAGAATGGTCAAAATAAAGCCAAAAAGAAAAAAGAAACAGCATCCAACAAATAGGCACAGGAGGACAAAGGCTACATTAATTATGCCCCTGAAGAGCTACAGGAATTCCCTTCTCAGGATGCTGCTATACAATTTCACCAGGTGTAATTGGAAATTATGGAAACACAATCCCACTTATAGGACAATCATCAACTTACAAAATACTTTAAAAGGATATAACATATACCAATAATATTAAAGTTTAAATGGAAGAATCATTCAATTTTAAGAGAAATTCTAATGACCAACACCAGACACTTAAAATTTAACGAAAGCGGTTTTCCCTCAAAGTCATAAAAATGTGTTTTGTAGTACTGGTCATTTGACTTTTGGCAAATAGTTAGGGTAGGGTAATTGAGGTCTAGAAAACATACTTGCCAATATTTATGGGATGCTTTATTACATTCTCCTTAATGCTTTATTATGCCCTAAAATCTATATTTGTTTTATGAGGCAATGATGATGTAAAGCAATGGAAACAACAGCTGAGGAATGCACCACCATGCAAGCAGCAGCTGCCAAGTACAGTCTAGAAAATACACTTTAAAGCAAACCTAGTAAAATTGAAATACTAATATTTCAAGCCACCCAGAATTCTCATCAACAAAAACATCATATATAAGTGAACAAAAGGGGGATTTTAAAGAAACATAAAAAGAAACATTCAGCAATTAAGACAAATAAAACAAAATGTAATGCTAATAAGATGTGAAACAATATACATGAATTAGTCATATAAAACTAAATTTCTGACCGGTATTTTAATTAAAAGCACTGCTCCAATATTAATAGCGGTAACAGCAGTACACAGCAGGCTTGCCCTTCCAGAAACAAACAAGCCACTCACGTTTCCGTCGCTCCTCTGGCCCCTTTATGGGTGAGGACCACCACTTCCATCCACTTTCGCAGATGTTGCTGTTGGGAAAAATACACCCTTAGACATTTCTTCCTCACATTAAGAAACATTTCAATTCAAAATGCTACTTTTAGGTAAAAACTCATATGCATCATTAATTCTATTCATATTTAATGTGAGAATGGTGGTGATTTCTATTATTCTAGTCCAACTACCAAACTATTGATGAAGGTAACTGGCATTTTATGTTCTGTAAACAGAATGGTTGGATTTACCCCGGTGAAACAGAAAATGTCCTGAAACCTGTCTATTGCCATGTCAGGATTTTCTCTACTCTGTAATTTGCACTGTAGATGTTCAATAAGAGGTTGCTCCATGGTTAAACAGTCTTGGGAATTGATGATTGAAAGAGGTCTTCTCTGTCCCTTTAAGTCCTGACAGAGTTTATTAATAAACTTTCAAGAGGGAAATACAGTAAGTTGTGTTTTGCAAATGAAGTGTTCAAGGAGCACCCGTATCTTGCAAACTCAATGTTCCAAGGAATACACATTGAAAAACATGAAAACAATACACATTTCTTCAAAGAAGCCACGTACTAGCTAATAATGTCTTACCAAAAATTCCTTGAAGAATATTAGTCATCACAACATAAATTCGTGAAACCTAATCTTACTACATATTTAAAGATATGAAAGGAACACAATTACAAGTGCAGAAAAGTCAGTGGCATCACTTTATTCTGCTCTTAAATCTCCCAAAGGGAAAATTAATGCTAATTCATTTTAGTTCAATAAGGCTATATCCAAAACAACTGACATATAAGAGACTTAAAGACCAAATTGCAAGCTGTTACAATTCTAAAAAAGAAAATGTTCAGGGTTATTAACATAAGTCCACTATATATGGTAGTTTTCCTTTAAAATAATGCTGAACACTTGAGCTATTAAACTCAAAAGTCTATTTTATGAGGGAAAACAAAGGTCCCAGTGGTGGAGCACAGTTCTAAAGAGCATGACTAACTCAGAGCAACGTGCCCTTAATCACAGTACCAGGCACAGAATAAGTCAGGAAATCCCATACACTCAACACAAAAGCACCAATGATACAGGTCTGGGTAGGCTCAGTCAGATGGGTGTCAGGTTTTAGTGGCTGCACAACAGCAGCTTCAGCCATCAACACTGATTTTAGAGGATATTCCACCACTCAGAAAGTAGCTATAATGCAAGAGAAGGAAAAAAAAAATCCCCTAAATAAACCAGAAAGGGAAGACAACTCTTAGCCTACTCATTAACTATAGACTACAAAGCAGTTTTTTTTGTAAGGTTGTAAAAATTTCCCAAGTCAGAGACTGGAAGTTATAAAACACACCACCCCCACGCACACACCCCCACGCACACACACCTCACACACACACCCAAAAACACACCAAAGTTGTTTCAGGCAGGAATGCAAGTGCAGTAAGAAATAACAGGTGAAAGGAAAGAGACAGGCTAATCTTAAAAAAAAAAGTAATGAAAAGAAAAACATCAGGACATTGAGAACACATGCATGGATTTCATACATGAAAGCTATAGTTATAATATGATTGTGTATATGACGTCAGAGTGTACATTTCAAGTGCTCCAACTAAGAAGTGATATAATTTCATTTATTTTAACTATACTTGTGAATGTCTATACACATGTAAATTGGTAGGTACGTGTATATGCTATATATACTAGAACCGTAAAATGAAGTAATCTTCCAATTGGGGAAATTCAATTCCATATGAAACTATTTCCCAATTACATTCTATCTTTAAGGTATCACAATTTTTTTTAAAGATTTATTTATTTATGCATACAAGAGCTGGGGTACAGGCCAGCGATACAGGGGGTGAGAGGACTCACCAGAGACAGAGTGGGGAACAGAACAGGCAGACTGACAGAAATACTCTGCTGAGGGGAGCAGCGGGCAAGACTGAGAGGTCTGCTGTGCCATGTAGGTTGCTCCCTGGCAGGCCAGGGATCGAACTGGTGCTGCAGAGGCTGCAGATTGCTGCACAGTGCAGTGTTTAACCCCTTGCGCCACCAGGGAGGCCCATCACTTACAATTTTAAGATCAATCATATTATTATCAATTCCCAGTAGGTATATTGGTCATTTTTCATTTTTTTCATTGATAATTGTCTAAATGGCCAAAGGCTACTTTGAAAACAAACTCATAATATACATATACGTTCACAGTAATATACCATGAAGTCCTAAGTTTGCAAATTATTTACAAGTCTCTATTTACAGACTGCAAAACAAACTTAGCAGTTGAAATTTTCCTTCACCTGCTTATACTTTAATGTTAAACATTGTCAAATGGATCTCTAATTTGTATAATTGCTTCTTTGGTATAATTCTGAAAACCCAAAGGTATTCTAAAGTTCTTATAAGTTTTCACTGCATTACTATCTACAATGGGAATAGGGGGAACAAATTGATTTCATCAGTAGGGGAATGGTTAAATTATGCCATGTCCACATTACAAAAAGCAGCACCTTTCATATGGTTAAGAAATGATGGGATGTTAAATGGAGAAACATGTGTGTCTTATGCTTCCTTATGTCCAGGTAATGTAAACCATCTCCAAAAGGACACACAGAAAGCTATGAGCACTATCTCTAAAAAGATGAACTCAGTAGCTGGAGGAATGAGATGGGAGGGAGCCTTCACAGTATACCTTGTACACCTTTTGCATCTTGAACCATGTAAATGTACAACTTACTTAAATAATTTATATTAAGTTTTTAGGTTCGTTATAGATTATGTTTAAATGTTAAATGCACTTAGCTTACCATCATCTGGTCACAAAATTTATCATTGAAGGAATTTGGGAAGAGCCTGGTGACTGAAGTCAGACGGTTTACAACGTTCAGCGTCAAGCTCCGATAATCCCCCAGCATCATCAACAAAGGTCGCATATGTGTGTGGATTTGATCTACTTCTATGGTAGCACCTTCTAAAAACTATTAAAAAGGAAAGGTTACAAAGGAAAATAGATAATAAAAATATACTTTATAACAGGATGTAAACTCACAATTGACTAGCAGCAAAGCAAAATTGACTTTTTTTAGAAAAATGAAATATTAACCATATATTCCAGAAATTTACGATGAAATGAAGATGATTAGTTATCTCTGCTTAATATTTTAAAAGGCTCAATGTGACTGAAACAGGTATTACTACAGTCCAGTGCATTTTAACCACAGGGAGACTTCAAGGTATACACACAAGGCACAAGGAGGGACTTGGTGTAGAATTTATGCATGTACACAGTGCACGCACACACACACACACACACGTGTGCATATATATATACACACATGCACACACACACATCCACATATACACACACCACACAAACCTTTCTCATACAGGCTTCTCCAGCCTCCTGGAGTTCACTATTCGTGGAATTAAGGGCCTTGAACAACGCAGCAATGATCTTCTCTCTAGACTGAGGAAGGTAATTGCAGGCAGCAAGTGCATCTTTAGGGAAAGAAATTAACACAATTATTGATCTGAAAAAAATGTATCAACAATTTCTTTGTTTAAAGACTCTGGGGCTTCCCTGGTGGCGCAAGGGGTTGAGACACAACCTATGAAACTCACTGCAGCCACTGCAGCACAAGTTTGATCCCCGGCCGGGGAGGTAACCCACATGGTGCAGCAGACTTCGCCTGCTGCTCCCCTCGCAGCGTATTTCAGTCGATCTGCCTGTTCTGTTCCCCACTCTGTCTCTGGTGAATCCTCTCACCCCCCAAAACTCTGGCCTGTACCCCAGTTCTTGTATGTATAAATAAACCTTTAAAAAAAAAAGCTATTAACCTTTAAAAATAAATAAATAAAAATAAAGACTCATACCAATCAACAAAAAGGCCAAAAACATGGCCTTCTAATCCCATGTTCATTATAATCCAAGACTGAAGTCAAAGACTGCAAGATAGGCCATGATAAATCTTACACTATCCAGACAGAAGAGTTTAAAGGAGAAGAGGCCCCTTTGACACTCTTCCCCACCCCCAAATCCTCACAGGGTGAGCGCATAGTTGACTACAGGCAGAGGCATGCTGAACTAAGAGAGGTCACAGCCTAAAATTCTTGTGACAGGTTGATGAAAGGGAACAGACACACAACTCAGCTTTTCTCCACTATCCATATCTTATTACGCATCTCTCCCAATTATAGTGATTAAAGGCGTTGAAAATGCAAATATTAGTAAAAAAGGGGACACATCTTTGATTGTGCATGTCAATTACAAGGTCATATCCTAGTAAAAATAATGCCGATCTCACTAATGGGGATTCAGGAGAGGTATCCCAAAGAAAGGAACCTCAACGGAGAAGTAAAAGGTTGTCAAACTGCCTTTTTTGTACCTCTCTCTCTCTGCCTTGGCATGTCTTGACCCTTCCAGCCCATCCTAAAGCTCTGCATCTCAGCTCCTCTACCTCTACTTCAAGGATCCTGGCTATTTTATTAAGTGTATAAAGTCAACAAAGCAAGAGACTATGTCTCTTGCTAAAAATACCCCTGATAGTTATTTTTTTAACAAAGAGAAAAAGATAAAGAATGACTTTTTAAAGTACAAGAGCAAGTACTGACCTAATATATTTTCTTCAACTTTGCACTAAACAATGATAAACTAACAGTTCTAATGAAATTCTAGATAGAGGATTCTCAAGTGCTTCTGAATCATATCAAGTCTATGAAGGCTGTAGTACACCTTACTACATATATTCTGATTCTGATGCAAAGTGGCAATATATGAATGGTATGGTAGCTTTCTTAAAACAGAATTATTAGATTCGTAAGAGAACCACAGTTTACTATATATTAAAATCCATAATTTAGAAGAGAATACAAAATCACTTAAACCCCAGCAATCTGTACAATCCACTGACATCTCATTATGTAATTTTATAAACATACAAACATAATTTCTTGATTCCATCTTAAAATGACCACAAAAGCCAGAAAAATTAAGATGACAAAATAGGGTTATGGTCTCCTTTCACTTTCGTACCCAGTTACTTATTCCACATTTATAAACTTACTTAATGCTGCAATTCGTAAAGGGACAAGTGACGGCAAGCTTTTATAACAGGGCAGCTTAGTTAAAGCTGAATCTTCAGCCTCACACAAATTCAACAGCTGCAAAAGACAGAATAATTTAAATTAGCCTG
The DNA here is from genome assembly GCF_014898055.3 of Talpa occidentalis. NCBI lineage: Eukaryota > Metazoa > Chordata > Mammalia > Eulipotyphla > Talpidae > Talpa > Talpa occidentalis. The sequence goes on from NW_023605204.1 coordinate 9,264, forward strand.
TTCTTACTGTGAAGACACAATAACCTTGTAAGAAGCAGAACATAGAACCTTAACACACACACACACACACAGCAACACAATGAACTGACACTGATAGTCTACAAAACATCAAAATATGATTAAATTTATTCCAAAGCAAAACTCAGCCTCATTAGTGAAATAAATTCTTAAGACACTTTCTCGCTGATACCATAACATTTTCTTCTCTTTAAACAGAGGATCGCTTTATCTAACTGCAAATCCTGTAACAGCAGGTATCAATACACCTCCTGCTTGTTCATAGTTACTTCCAGTGCTTTTTAATATTTAAAAATATTTTAAATATTTTCTGTTTAAATACAGAAAAAGAAAAAGTCATGGACTACCCTGCCAGATACTTTACCATGCCAGTATGTATTTATATATCTAACCTCTAAAATAGCACACAAATGGTGTTCTATTACTACTTTCCCCCCTTCTATTTACATCCTGAAAAAATGCTACAGACTTAAACCATTTTCCTCCCTACTTGGGGGGGAAGGGGGAGAAGATTCTTACCCAGTAAAAGATTTAAAAATAGAAAACCAAACCACCTACCCCATTCTACTCCCAGGAGAAAATCACCAATGTTAGTTACTTGTCAACCTTCGAAAATATTCTTCTTACATACAAACAGTTACATATACACATATATAAATACCTAAATCCATTTATATGTAGAGAGAAAGTTAGTGTCAGATAACTACATAACTACAATGCCAGAGTTCCAAACACGGCTGTGCATCATAATCACCTGGGAAGCTTTCAAATGGCAGATTCACAGGTCAAACCCCAAGTCTACTAAATCTGAATCTTTGGGGGAGACTCAAAAGTATATTTCAAAAGATCTTTAATTTTGATGCAGTTAGCACAGATCAACACCTGCAGAACTTTCCATTTCATTCCCTGGGATTTGTCACTCAACAGGTTGTGGTCTTAAGCTCACTGAAGAATTTTCTACACAGATTAAAACACATCTGTCTCTAGAGCCATCAAAGGAAGTGCTGTCCTCCCATTCTCCAGGGGCTTCCCTGGACCTTTGTCAAAGTAACATTTATACAAGGGATATAACAACATATAAAGAGTAAAGCTAAATCACATGATCAAGTGACCGTCTATATAAGCAAAAGATAGCATTCAAAAAAATCAAGAGGTAAATTTTTCATAACCAGAAATTCAGACTTAGTGTGGATCAGGAAGAATTTGCTTTCCTTTGACTTTTGCCTCAGTTTATTCTGACAATGTCTCTAGAAGTATAACTCATGCCTCATAAAAATCTTTACTTGGTACTGATCACCAGACTATTACTGCATGCTAAGAGTGACTACTCATAATGTGGCTGTATCTACAGTAAAATTTCTGTTCACTGCTGTCGAATAGCATCCACACTGTTGAGTAGCTTAGTGACAAACCCTTAAAAGATGATATCCACCACTGCTTATTATTGTGGGTCAAAGGGCAAATCTGATAAAATTAAACAAAAGGAGAATCAGGCATGACAATGTGGGGGTTAAGATTCAGGCTCGGTGTTCTGTTCCCTGCTCTGTCTCTGGTGAATCCTCTCACCCTCCCGCTCTTCTGGCCTGTACCCGGGTTCTTGTATAAATAAAAAAATAAATCTTTAAAAAAAAAAGAAAAAAGATTCAGGCTTGGAAATAACAGTGTAGGTCCAACCTAAGCTGTACAGCTCATTTGCTCCACGGCTGTACGTGCATAATAAACCCTAAGTTTCCGTTACTGAATCTTCAAAATGAGAATAATCAGTGTCTGTATTTCATGAGGTGCTGTCAGAGCTACACAAGGGCGTTCACATGGGGCTAGTTCTCAGCAGTGCATGGAACATTTAAGTGGTCAGTATATTCAATAAACTGGTACTTGTTTACTGGGCCAGTCTTAATCTGGACACCAGCTAATGAAGAATGATTGACGTAGATGATGTAGCCTTACAACTTTAAGGTCATGAAGAACAAGGTTCTGTAGAAGCGTAATAGTTCCAAGAACACAGAAACACCCACTTTTGGTTGAACATCTCCCGTCCCCGTGCCTACCTTCACACCAATCCCAATGTGACATACGTACACAGAATGCAATGCCAGGCTGTGGCTTGTCACTGCCCATGCTTTCTCTGAAGGCTGCCTACCCAGTCTTTGCTCACAATGACATATTACCAGACACACGTCACCACCATCCATACTACACCACATCACACCACCACCCCCCTACCTCTGTGTAGAACACCTTATGCTCCACCACGTTAAGATCCATTGTGAAAAGTCTGGGCTGCAATGTGGTACAGAATGTGTTCCCCTCCATGAGGCCAATCTGTGCATTGGCAGGCTGGTGTCTCAGCAGATGCTTCTTAGGTGGGACCATATCCTGGAGGACCTGGGAGAAGCAAAGAGGACACACCACTAACCAGCTACTCCTTGAAAAGCAAATACCCGTCATAATATTCTGGAACAATTACCACTCTGAAAGCCAGAAATGAGATGAAAAATTATGACTGCTGTCCTTCCGCTAGGAAAAGGAAAATATGCTTCATACGCTAAAACGGGGTTGTATATGTCAGATTAGTTCCAGAGTAACCACTCTTCAATAACAAGTAACAAGACCAAAACCACCAGACTGGGCTACAGACCCAGGAAACCAACTTTCTATTACCTTAACAATGAACTGACAGTTACTAATGTAGCCATTAATATAAGCACAATGTTATTTATATATTAGAGGTCAAAGAGTATGTATAGTAGTACTTTATGTAAGGGATACAAGTTACAAGCTACATATCATCTATAAGTCATATTTGAAGGAAAAGTCTCAAACATTTTGTTCAAATTATCCTGCTTTTAGTAAAAGAAATCTCACCTCTTTATGGGGTTCCATAATCACTGTCACACTTTTTCCAGTGACCTGGGCCAATACCTGCAGGGAATGCATAGCCTGTTTTCTCACAGTAGAGTTTGGAGAGGTGACTTCTCGAACCAAGTCATGTGTCACATGGTGAAAAGACTTCTCCTGAGCGGCCACGATTTCATCGACTCTCTCCTCATCTTTTAAAGGTGTCGCACACCTCATCAACAACTGCTCCAGGGTGGTCTTTGCCATGGCGACTGCCCCATTGGAGACCTGCAGGCCAGAGACTCCTAAAGTCAGAGACAGGTGATGCTGCCAGTGGCACCCATGGCTACATACACACCACAAAATGCTGCCTGTCCCAAGGGTCTGTGCTCCTCATTCCAGCTCATTTAACAAAACCCTCATAACATAACATCCACTTTGTGTATATTTCAATAGCTTAATCACCCTTTTATTGGTAATTTTTGTCATACAGAAAAAGAAATGTGAATTTAGAGGTAAGCTTTATATTTATCAAACAGAATACGGTGAGCATTGCCAGCTATCTCTCTGAGTTACAGGTTCTTTTTTTTTTAAGGTTTATTTAGGGCCTCCCCTGGTGGCCCAAGTGGTTGAGCGCAGCTTCTGCAGCACTGGTTTGATCCCAGCCGGCCAGCAAGGGTCCCACATGGTGCGGCAGACCTCTCCTATCTTACCCGCTGTTCCCCTCAGCAGTGTATTTCCTCAGTCTGCCTGTTCTGTTCCCCGCTCTGTCTCTGGTGAATCCTCTCATCCTCCCGTGCATCTAGCCTGTACCCTGGTTCTTGTATAAATAAATAAATCTTAAAAAAAAAAAAAAAAAAAACTTGTTTAAAAAAAAAAGATTAATTTTTTTACACAAGAGCAGGGGTACAGGCCACAAGTATGGGAAGTGAGAGGATTCAACAGACAGAGCAGGGAGCAGAATGACCAAAAATACTGCTGAGGGGAGCAGTGGGCGAGACAGGAGAGGTCTGCCATGCCATGTGGGTATCTCCCTGGCCAGCTGGGAATTGAATCTGCGCTGTAGAGGCTGTGGACAGCTTCACAGCGCTGTGCTCAACCTGCTGTGCCACCGGGGAGGCCCTGAGTTACAGGTTCTTAAAGAATCTAACTTCTATAAAAACTTCTGTAGCACATGAAGTATATACCCCTCTGGCAAGAATGAGGAGAGTGCTCTCCTCTACAGATGCACTGGGTTGAAAACTCTGGCCTATGGCTGTTCTTTATCAAGGTAGACAGGTGTTCAGATAACTGGAGAAAGCCCATAGGGGCTCTAAGAGTCCTTTCATTAAAGATATTGTAATGAAATTTGAGTATGTAAGCTACTAAGCTTCAAGGAGAACGTATGTGCAAAACTGTCTCATCACAACACCTGAAAGAGCATGGTTAGGTTTGGGCCACCCATTACCTACCTCTCCTGTTAAGTCCATCATGACAAAAAGAAGTGCTTTGAGGAATGTCTGCTGGTTCTGGAGAACCCAAGTGAGAGGCAGTCGCTCCATGAGGAACTTAATGGACACCACACCACCCAGCTTTGCATACCAGGCCTGTTCATAACAACAGGCACACAAGCGTTCCACAATGTAAGAAAACAGAGGGAGTTGGCATGCCTGGAGAGAAAAACCAGCACACAAACTATAATGTGTTAATGCTATTCTCAAACTCCTAGTTTCTAAAACAACTACCCTCTGGTACCCTCCTCAATCCTTACCCTCTCCTTTGAGCCCAGAATGATACTGGCAACATCAAATATCACAGCTAGGGCCACCTCCCCAATCTTACAAAGTTCCTTTTCTTCATATGCCATACAAATAGCTATTGCATCAATAAGAACCAAAGGATCCATTCCTTTCGACCCATTTTCTTCACTGTGAAACATGGCTGTGCTGGGCTGGCTGCCCACCTGATAGCAGGGCAGCAAGAAAGGACCTGGAAGGAGAGGCAGAGGCATGTGAAAAATTATAAATTTTATTTACATAGCCTTCCTATACACAACCAATAAATCTGATGAAGAAGAAATCAAGAAAACCATCCCTTTTATTATTGAAACAAACAAAAAAAATCAAATACTTGGGAATAAACCTAACACAAAAGGTAAAGGACGTATACAAAGAAAACTATAAAACACCATTAAAAGGGCCTCCCCGGTGGTGCAGCGGTTGAGCACTGGGTTGCGAAGCTGCCAGCAGCTTCTGCAGTGCCGGTTCAATCCCCAGCTGCTCCCTGGCCACCGGAGGAGGATACCACATGGCGCGCAGACCTCTCCTGCCGCCCGCTGCTCCCCTCAGCAGTGTACTTCGGTCCTTCTGCCTGCTCTGCTCCCCACTCTGGTGAATTCTCTCACCCTCCCACACTTCTGACTGTACCCAGTGCTTGTATAAATAAATAAATCTTTTTAAAAAAAGGCTCTTTAAAAAAAAAAAAAAAACCATTAAAAGAAATAGAAGACGACACAAAGAAATGGAAAGACATCCCCTGCTCACAGATTGGTAGAATTAACATTATCAAAATGGCCATCCTACCAAAAGCAATTTACAGATTCAATGCTATTCCAATAAAAATTTCAATGACATTCTTCAAAGAAATAGAACAAATATTGATGGAATTCATATGGAATCACCAAAAACCCAGAATAGCCAAAGCTCTCCTGAAAAAATAAAAAAGAAGGGACTGGAGGCATCACACGTCCAGATTTCAAACTATACTACAAAGCCATAATAATCAAAACCGCATAGTATTGGAACAAGAACAGACACACAGAACAATGGAACCGAAAAGAAAATCCAGAAATAAACCCACAGAATTATGGTCAACTAATCTTTGACAAAGGAGCAAAGAATATGCAAGGGAGCAAAGAAAGTTTGTTTAGTAAATGGAGCTGGGAAAACTGGGTTGTTACATGCAAAAGAATGAAGCTTGACTACTATCTCAAACCATGCACAAAAACCAACTCAAAATGGATTAAAGAACCAGACATAAGACCTGAAACTATAAAATATATAGAAGGAAATACAAGCGAAACACTGCATGACATACACCTCAGCAACATCTTTAAAGACTCATCACCCATAACGAAGGCAAAGATAAACAGCTGGAACTATATCAAATTAAAGAGCTTCTGTACAGCAAAAGAGACAGTAACCAAAACAGAGACACCCCACCAACTGGGAGAAAATTTTTGCACACAACACTAATGATAAAGGACTGATCACCAAAACCTACAAAGAGCTGATGAGACAACAAAAAACAAAGTAAATAATCCAGTCAAAAAACGGGCAGAAGAGCTAAAAAGGAACTTCTCCAAAGAGGAAATGCAAATGGCCAACAGGCATATGAGAAAATGCTCAGCATAACTTGTAATCAAGGAAATGCAAATCAAAACTACAATGAGACACCATCTTACACCAGTGAGAAAGGCACATATTAAAAAAACCAGCTACAACAAATGTTGGCGAGGATGTGGAGAAAAAGGAACTCTTCCGCACTGCTGGTGGGAGTGCAAACTGGTCCAACCACTATGGAAAACTGTGTGGAGATTCCTCAACCTGCTCAAGATGGAGCTTCCATATGATCCAGCAATTCCACTCCTAGGTATTTACCCAGAGGACACAGAATCATTAATTCAAAAAGGCACCTGCACCCCTATGTTTATAGCAGCACTATTTACAACAGCTAAGCTATGGAAACAACCCAAATGCCCAAAAATAGATGACTGGATCAAGAAGATGTGGTACATATACACAATGGAATATTACTCAGCAATCAAAAAAATTAAACTCATGCAATTTGCAGCAACATGGATGGAGCTGGAAGGAATCATGCTCAGCAAAATAAGCCAGAAAGAAAAAGAAAAATACCGGATGGTCTCACTCATAGCAGGAATTTAGAAAACCTAAATAAGGGACCAGGAAAAAGACTAATTATAATAAAGTAAAAATCAAAATCAACAAGCAACTATGGACCAGAGACACACTACGGCAGGGTGGGGAGGGAGGAGGGAGGATTTGGGGTCAAAATAAGGGGGGTGGGGTAGGAATTGTATGGGGAATATAGCCAGGATGAAGATGCATACACTGTGCAAAGATGAAAAATGATGTAAAAATATATATTAAAAAAAGGGGGGGGGACTTTTATTTACACAAACACTCTTGTTCCACAAATTGTAACACTATCTCATTTTTTACTTTGAGTTTAGAAACTCAATAGAATACTACTCAACAATCAAAAGATAATCTCATGCCATTTGTGGCAACAAGGATGGAATTGGAAGGGATTATTCTAAGCGAAATAAGCTACAAGGAGAAATAGAAATAGAACGGTTTTACTTACATGTGGAATATAAAGAAATAAAGAATCAAAGACAAATTTAAAAACCAACCCTAGAGGGCCTCCCCTGGTGGCGCAGCGGTTGAGCGCTGGGCTGCAAAGCTGCCTGCAGCCTCTGCAGCACCGGTTTGATCCCCGGCCCCAGGCAAGGGTCCCACATGGCACGCAGACCTCTCCTGTCTTGTCCGCTGCTTCCCTCAGCAGTGTATTTCGTCAGTCTGCCTTTTCTGTTCCCCACTCTGGCTCTGGTGAATCCTCTCACCCTCCCGCGCTTCTGACTGTACCCAGTGCTTGTATAAATAAATACATAAATCTTAAAAACAAAAACAAAAAAACAACCCTAGAAAGCTGACCACAGCATCCAGGAGAGGAGGGAGAGAACACAGCAGATTGAGGGAGAATACAATGGACCATGGTGGAAGATTATGGGTGTTTTGGTGGTGGGAGAACTAAGGTTACCGCAGCCGTGGGGAGAAATCCTGTGTTATGAAAACATAAACAAGGATGTAAAATAATGGTTCTTAATTATAAAATATAAAAAATGATAAAAACAGTATGAAATTCAAATGGAGGAAACCCTGTTAATTTAGACCAACTTCTGTTCAACTGTGACTATTTGTAAACTAAGGCTATTTTTCTGAACAGTTTGTGTTATACACTCTTTTCAGGTTTTCTTAATCAGAACTCAAAAATATATTAGTTTAAAATGAAAACCAGTAAGATATTGTCTTTAAAAGAAAAGCATTAGATGAGCTACGGGGGACAGGAAATAACAATCCATGGGAAGGACCATGGATTATGTTCTGGAAATTCCTGACATACAAACAACAGTCAGGAGCAATAGCATCCAGCACATCCAGGTGGAGCGTAGTCTGCCAGCAACTATTAATTATTGCCTTGCAAGCACCCAGCACTGGGTGAGACGGAAGCCATCAAGAAGCTTACAGATGTGCTGGAAAGATGTTAAAAGACGAAAGACTGAGAAACAATCTAAGCCTAAAACTGTATAGTACTGACTGGTCATGCCAAAAAGAGTAAAAAACTGGTAAGTTCTATGTGTTCTGCAATTTCAGAGAAGGCTGCTGAAGATCTTAGGGTGAGAAACTTTGAGAACACAAACTGGAGCAGTGCTACTCAAGTGTGGTCTACTGACAACACCTGTCTGGTCTGCAAACTAACTGCTAATAGTCTGGGAAGAGTTGAAAAAATTGAGTAATGTTCAGAAACTTGCATATAGCAATTGCCAGTACCATGGCATTTTTGTCTTTTACAAAAGCCTCAGTCTGTAATGGATTAGAAATACAAAAAAAGGAGACAAACAAAATTGGTCCCTTACTACCCAAAGCCTGAGAACTTCAGCAAAGGCAAGAGCCACTCCAGGCAGAGACCCAGAGCACACCACCAGGAGCTAGCTGCAGTGGAGAGAGGAGGATGGGGCTTTGAAAACAACACTCCAAAAGGGAAGATCAGTGGTGAGGTAAACATAAATTGTTCCTCTGTTTATACACACAGTGTTCAAAGGCACTTAGTCCCCCTCAGAATAGGTTAAAATAGGGCCTCCCCGGTGGCGCAATGGTTGAGCGCTGGGTTGCGAAGCTCCCTGCGGCCTCTGCAGCGCCGGTTCGATCCCTGGCTGCTCCCGCCCACCAGAGGAGGGTCCCACATGGCGCGCAGACCTCTCCTGCCGCCCGCTGCTCCCCTCAGCAGTGTACTTCGGTCCTTCTGCCTGTTCTGCTCCCCGCTCTGGCTCTGGTGAATTCTCTCACCCTCCCACGCTTCTGACTGTACCCAGTGCATGTATAAACAAACAAATAAATAAATAAAATACGTGCCTCTTTAAAAAAAAAAAAAAGAATAGGTTAAAATATTAAATTGAGTGTTTTTTTTAATAGATTAAAAGTGGTGAAGTTTTCATGTTAATACATCATCCATCACTGAAACAGCAATTATCTTTACTAACGCAATAAATTACATTAGAAAATTAGAAAATGAAAGCCTAAAACAAATCATCCATATTCAGTCTCTCTGAGATACTACAACCAAGTATTTGAAATGCCCTAAATAAATCCAGTAATATTCACTTGCCCTCCATGGCACTTGCACTCACCACACTGTTGGGCAACTGCCACCATGGTGTAGTGGCGAATCAAGCTGGCCACAAAGGGCAGGGCACTGGGCCGGAGGTCTTTAATGACAGCAGACATGAAAGCCCCAGTCAGAGCCTGCTCAAACGTCTTCCGGGCTGGGGTGTCTTGGGCTTTGTAGCGATGTGATATGATGACATTAGGTATAGTCTTTTCTGTAAAGCTGAAAGACAAAGTTAAATTCATCCTAAGGACACCAAACCCATGAACTGATGATTCTCTTATAACTTATTTTTCAGCTTGTCCATTTTCTTCTTGCTCAGATAGGCTCAAGTGCATTGAAGGTATTTACAAATAGTAGCACATTCCACATTTTCACAATTATTTTCTATTTTAACAAAGTTGATGTTTAATTTTGATCTTATATAGTTAAATCAAATATAATTAAATAAGTAAGAGAAGTAACTCAAAGATCAAAGAGATGAAAAAAGCTCTATCTTAAAAGTTCTATACACCAGCTACATATGCTGAAAAAATCACAGCACTGGTACAGAATCAAAGAGGCTTGTCAATCTAACTGAAAAGGCATTTACTGCTAATCACATGAGATTAAATAAAACCTAAGAAGGCAGTGTCAAGGAAATAACAAACACAAGGATAAGAAACAGTCAATAGTATTTTAAAAATTATTAGCTTCTTCCAATCTTTAATAGCTCCAGATAATAGAAATTTCTTTCTATGACCAGAAACCTGCTTCATTCTAATTTTTGCCCCCTAACTCTGGTTGTGCTTCCAACTACATGGATGTCCTTCATTTCCACATGCCTGGATGTCCTTTGTTTCCACATGCAACATCTTTAATCAATGCAAACTGAGTAAACACCTCAGTATTTTCAGCTCTTACCAGCTGGTGACAATGCTTTTTGAAATTTCACTGGGGTCAAATGCCCAAAACAGATACCTGATTTCTACTATCTCCCTCAAGTGCTATTCCCCAATGTCCCTGACACCACAGCAATGGCACCTATGACTTAAGCCAAGAAAACCTGCTATCAGAGTAAGTTAGCCTTTCCATCCCTTCTGTGATACTCAGAGCAAAATCTAGTCTTCATCTCTTCCTCTCAAGTCCTGCCCTACCCATCTGTCCCTCTCAATCTGCTCCAGTGACACCGGCCTCTTGTTATGCTCACCAGAGGCATTCCCTGAGATTGATGTGAACTTTCTCTTGATATTTTCACAATATCCTCCCTTCAAACAGGTATCCTAATCCCTATTTAATGTCACCTACTCAGAGAGAACTTTCCTGATTGTCCTGTTTTTTAAAAATGCCCTTTTCCCATGTTATTCCCTTAGCCTGATAAACAACATTTGCTGCTACCTGAAATATATTGATATATATTTGTTCCTCTTGCCTGTTGTCCAGCTCCTTCACTAAAATATAGGTTCCCTGAAGGCAAGGATTTAGTCTTGCACACCAATCTTGAGCAGTACCTGGCACAGAAGGTACTTAACCTACGGCAACAGTGACGACAGACCCTGAATACAGAGAAGGCAGAAAGTGAAGGAGGATGCCTATCCACACGACTCACAGACACTGGGTTTTTTTTGTTGTTGTTTTTTTTAAACATTTATTTATTTATTTATTTATTTATTTATTTATTTATTTATTTATTTATTTATTTATTTATTTATACAAGCACTGGGTACAGTCAGAAGCGCGGGAGGGTGAGAGAATTCACCAGAGCCAGAGCGGGGAGCAGAGCAGGCAGAAGGACCGAAGCACACTGCTGAGGGGAGCAGTGGGCGGCAGGAGAGGTCTGCGCGCCATGTGGGATCCTCCTCCGGTGGCCGGGGAGCAGCCGGGATAGAACAGGCGCTGCAGAAGCTGCTGGCAGCTTAGCAACCCAGCGCTCAACCGCTACACCACGGTGGGGGGGGGGGGGGAGGAGGCCCTCACAGACACTGGTTTTGTCTGTGAAAGAATGGAGGTCAAAATGTGAACAACTACACAGCAACTAGAAAAAAAATACAGGAGGGCCTCCCCTGGTGGCGCACCAGTTGAGTGCTGGGCTGCCAGGCTGCCCACAGCCTCTGCAGCGCCGGTTCGATCCCCGGCCGCTGGCAAGGGTCCCACATGGCACGGCCGACCTCTCCTGCCGTGCCCGCTGCTCCCCTCAGCAGTGTATTTCGTCAGTCTGCCTGTTCTGTTCCCCACTCTGGCTCTGGTGAATTCTCTCACCCTCCCGTGCTTCTGACTGTACCCAGTGCTTGTATAAATAAATAAATAAATAATCTTGGAAAAAAAAAAGAAAAGAAAAAGAAAAAAGAAAAAAGAAAAAAAATACAGGAGAGTATCTTCATGACTGCCATAGAGGAGACTGTTTCTTACAAATTACATATAACAAGCACGAAAGAAAAAGGAAAAAGATATAAATTTGACCATGGTAAAATCATTAAGTTTTTGTTAACCAAAAATTCTTAAAACTGTAGAAAAATGACAAACAGGAAGCAATGAGTAAATTTAGCAGAGATATCTTGGTCTCTGAATCATTTCTGAAGAGTCTTCACTCCTTTTAGAGAGAATGATGATTCCAAGGCTATGGATAAGAAGGTACAGGTAAACCAGAAATTCAACTTGTAGAGCCAAAAAGCCATGTTATAAACCAGTGTTACAATAAAAACTGGGTTTTACCTATTCTGCATTTCTTACTGTTGTTTGAGTTTCCCATATTTTTCTCTCTGCATGCATTCTAGAAATTTCTTTTGACTTATTTCTTTTCTTTAAAAAAAAATTTTTTTTTAAGATTATTTACGCATACAAGTACTAGGGTAGAGGCCAGAGGTGTGGGGGGTGAGAGGATTCACCAGAGACAGAGTGAGGAACAGAAAGGAGGAATGACTGAAATACACTTCTGGGAGCAGCGGGCGAGTCAGGAGAGGTCTGCTGTGCCAGGGATCAAACTCGTGCTGCAGTGGTTGTGGATAGCTTCATAGGTTGTGTCTTAACTCCTTGTGCCACCAGGGAAGCCCTTGACTTATTTTTTTATCTAAAGGGTCTCTCTCCCTCTTTTAAACTGCTTGGATAGTTTCTTTTTTTTTTCTTTTTTAGATTTATTTATTTATACAAGAATGGGGTACAGGTCAGAGGCGTTGCGAGGGTGAGAGGATTCACCAGAGGAGCAGAACAGGCAGACTGATCAAAAACACTGGTTAGGGGAGCAGCAGGTGAGACAGGAGAGGTCTGCCGCACCATGTGGGTTTCACCCTGGCAGGGCAGGAATCGAACCCGTGCTGCAGAGGCTGCAGACAGCTTCACAGCACAGCGCTCAACCCACTGTGCCACTGGGGAGGCCCTGCTTGGATAGTTTCTATTTCTTGGTATAATTTTAAGTTTATCTTCACTTTAAACATAGTAAGCATTGTTAAAATCTAATTGTTAAGATTCTAATATTTAAAGTCTATCAGATATACTGCTTTCTGATGATTACACTGGTTCTTGGGCATATTGCCTTATTTCCTTGTACAATGGTTATCTCTGACTACTCTCTCTCTCCAATGTGCTTTTAACAACTGAGTATTCACTATTAACTCAGTATTATTTTGGTTGCTGTGTGAAATACAGTAACTTAGAGGAAAAATCCTTCCTTAGAACTTATAATACAGAAACATGATATACACTCATAATTATAAAGATCACTGCATAAGATCATAGCCTTCAGTGGTAAGAGCAAACCAACAAACAAACCAAGCAAACATTACATGACAAATACTTAGGAAAGAAAGGATTAGTATCGTCTAGAAAAGCAAAAGATCCATCAAGTGCCTATCATGTTCTAGGTACCATGGCTATAAGAGGAGCAAAAGGGGGAGAAAAGGCCATCATTGCCTTTTATTCTTGAAGTCTAGAGCCAAACAAAGAGACAGTAAATATAGACTGTGACTGAAATAAAGTCTTTTTTTTTTTTAAAACATTTTAAAAGGACCAGGTTTATTAGGAAAAGTAAAGAAAATGATGCTTACACAGATACAAGCAGGCAAGAAGAGCTGCCTCTGAAAGGGACAGGTTTGCTAAAAGATACAACTGCATAGACACAGTCTTGGCACAAGAGATGCCTGAAGTCTAACTTTCAAGCACCCAAGTTCTTCCTCCCACTTTCTCTAAAATGCAACAGAAGACTAACTAGACACATAATATGCCATCTTCCTGACCTGAAGGTCATTACACTAAAATCTGAGAGGATCCTCTCTACCCCTAATTCCTGAAATAAGTTACATGTAATGGCAGGCAATTAAGTCTCCAACATACTTGGGGTGTGCAAGGAGCTGGTAAAGAGCGTGTTTATTATCTTCCAGACTCATCATTGCCACCAGGAAGCACTTGATCACTTCCCACGCCTGCCTCCGGTAGTAGGGCTCAGTGTTGGCACTTTTCAGGCAGTCCAGAGCAGTTTCAATGGCCTACAACAAAGAAACACAAAAACTATAGTTTATAGTGAAATTACATGATTTGGAAGAGCTTGAATTGAAAACATATGCAGAACCTAAAAGAATCTTAATGCTTATTTTCAGCACTGTGGGCCGATTAAAGCTAGCAGGTATCCAACAAATGAAACCTCCAGAGAAGGCAGAGGTTTTTGAAATAGAAATTGCATGGTTCAAATTAAAAGGTAAAATGGAGTTTACTAATTTGGTGCTTAACAGCCAATGGGAGATTCCAGAATTAAGTGATCCTGAAGGCCTCCTGTAGTAGAACTTGCTGGATTAAACTAGATTCTATGCCATCTACACAAATCAAGCCTTCATGAAAAGAAATATGTATTTTCTCCAGATCACATACTTTCTTGTGTCAAGGATCAAAACTATAAGGTGACTTTCCTATACTTGTATTAAATTCCCTGTTTAAAAATGAAGGATTGTTTTTTTTCTCCCCAGAAAACCTACAAGGCTATACCATACATTGTATCCATTTCATTTCAATTAGGTTATCTAGGAAGTCAGGGGATACATAATCACATACACAAATAACCTGAAGTATTCACCAGCTAAGATATTAATCTTAGTGATAATTGTATACATACGAGTCAATTAAAGATATATTCAGGCTGTGTGAGGAAAGAGTGTGAGGCAACAGGCCCAGAGGGACTACCCTCCATACCCAGCATGAGGGTACATAGCACACATGCACGCACAGTCACAGAGCGTGATGACAGCTCCTTAGTACATCGACCCCAGCTTGGGAGTCTGATTTCTTCTAAAGAATCAAAGAACTGTTTTTCTTCTATTGCCTCTGATCTGGCCAGAAATAGGTAAATCATGTGAGGATAATTTTAGAAATGTGTTTTTTCAAAATCAAAGTAAGTGATGAGCTCTAATTATGCATCAACAAGAATAAGGGTTAGTAAGTATGCCACAACAGAAATTACTTAAATGGCGATTCACTAGCACTCAGCTTGGTCATGCTGATCACGTCCTTCACCTAGTAGGCACCTTCAGCTCTGCAGGGCTGTACACCAGCTCTTAGGAGGTTGGCCGCTGGGGAAGGAGCGCCATGAGCACTGGACAGTCTATAAGGGTCAGGAAAACTATGGGAACCAAACGTTAGTACTTGGTTTGTACCATATTTTAGCTGCTTTTGGGAAAAACTACTATTAAAGAGATTTTCTTGCTGTTAGTTTTTATCTAATACCAGCCTTGCCACTAATTATCATTAACTTAAGGACATTACCTAAAATGTGGGAATGTGCTACAGATAAAAGATGTTCACTATAGTAATTTTCAATGTAAGACAGTGAGAAATTAAATTATCAATATCCTACTAGGATAAAAAGAGTTTATTTGGCAAATATTTTGATAAAGGTTAGGGGAAAAGCTAAGATCTCACCTCTGCGGTCTGGAGAAAACAGCATGCTCTATGATTAGGGACAGAGAGAGGCAAAGGTAATGCATAGAGCTTGACAAACTAAGGAAGGTGGTTTAGAAATGACAACAGATCCAGAATGACATTCACACATGATATCCTTCCTCCCAAATGTATTAATCAAGTCTAGTTTAAAAAAAATAAAAGATAAATGTGCCAAACTCTTTAATGCAATACAAGAGTACAGATCTGAGTTAGCCTGAGCAAAGGGAGGGCTTTGAGTCACTCCAGAATATGATCACTGGTTTAGGGCCAGATTGTAAGGAGTCAGGCTTGCTAAAATGACCAGTTACTCAAGACACACTCAAAGGGATAGATAAATGTTCTGAAAAGACATGGTAATGAAGGCTGTATCACAAGATAGGAAAAGGCTATATAAATAAGGGTGTAAAGCCATTGTGACAACACAGATTAAAATTAAGAAAACAGTATGTGTTAGAGCTTCCATGTGATCCCGCAATTCCACTTCTAGGTATTTACCCAAAGGACACAGAAACATCAATTCCAAAGAGCACCTGGCACCCTATGTTTTAGGAGCACTGTTTACAACAGTAAGCTTTGGAAACACCAAATGCCCAAAAATAGATGACTGGATCAAGAAGATGTGGTACATATACACCATGGAATATTACTCAGCATTCAAAAAAGATAAGCACATGCAATTTGCAGCAACATGGATGGAGCTGGAAGGGATCATGCTCAGCGAAATAAGCCAGAAAGAAAAGAAAAATACCAGATGGTCTCACTCATAGCAGGAATCTAGAAAACTTAAATAAGGGACCAGGAAAAAGAATAACTATAAGAAAGAAAATATCAAAATCAACAAACAACTATGAACCAGAGACACTCTATGGGGTGTGGGGGGCGGGGAAAGGAGGGCTTGGGGTCAAAATAAGGGGTTGTAATTGTATGGGGAATATAAAAATAAAATTTAAATAAAAAAAAACAGTATGTGTGACAGAGGACTAGGAGGGGTCAACAGGTGAAAGGGAAGTTTTCAATAAGGATAAAGCAAAAGTAATAAATGGGACCCTCTGGTAAGAGTTTGAAGACATAGTTTGTTCACTGATTACACAATAAAACAAGCATTAGAGGGCTTACAAAGAAAACCAAAGAGTTATCCATAGTGGGCAAAGGAGTCGAAGGGACGTAGTCGTCTGGAATAACCATGGGCAAAAATGAGGAATCTGGAAGTGACGGCACAGCAGACAAGGATGGAATTAACTTGAATTCCCAATGACACTTGAAGTAAAGTCTCTTGAGCATCAAAACAGACCACATTCAAGGCAGGATAAGCAAGGGATCACCTTACAGTACATTGGGGAAGATGGAATTGCTCATAAGTCAAAAGTTCATGGGAGCAACACCCCTCACTGGCTTCGTGGTATTACAAAGCCCCCTGGCCAACCAATAAATCACCAATAAATTATACAAATTATTGAATACCTTTACAGCAGAATAACAGTAACTATTTTAATTAAACAAGTACTATGTGCAGGCATTGATTTAAGTTATGTTGTTCTAGAAATTCCCTTCCCAAAAAGAACATTTACCTATTTTCAAATGCAAGTTAACTTTCTTATAAAATGCAACTTATAGTATCTTTAAGAAGCTCCCGAAGACTTCCAAATTTACCTTCTCCCATTGGAAGCTGAAGAGATGCTTTACAATCAGAAAATTCCACTGTAATACTGGGGCCTTGAACTTCAGTCACAACATAGTGCAGCTTCTGGGATTCCTTTAACATCTTCCTATTACTGCACCAATTTACCCCAGTACACGATAGGCCACATGAGAAATGCTATCAGCAGGATTCCGCAAAGTGCGCCATAAAGCCTAAAAATAACATGCTTTCATTCAAATCTTTTGAAGGTAATGCATTCACAAGGTTCTCAAGTCAAAATTCAGACTTTGTAAAATATTATACAGCAAAAAATCTTCCCCCCACCTGTTTCCCAAACACACAGCTATCCTTCTTTGACAAAACCAATGTTACGAGTCTTACGTATCCTTACAGAGAATTTTAACGCCCTTACAGAAAAGTCATATACATTACAAATATAATATTCTATCATGCCCCTAAATACAAATAACATCATATTATAAATACTGCAGAGTTGAAGAGCAAGACAACTA
>NW_023605205.1:0-26604 GCF_014898055.3 Talpa occidentalis
TCTTGTGAACTTCATCTTTCTTGGGTCTTCAACTTGTCTCTAATTTAGCAGTAGACCCTATGCCTGGCTATACCCACCCCACTCCGTGGCATCACTGTGTACCTGGTTGCTGGCTCTCAGCTCTTACAATGCAGTGGAATATTTATACATGCAGATTCATCTAATGTACTTGTATTCCAGCCCTCAAAATTATTTCATCCACTTGAAAACAAGGCTTCTCAAAAATAGAAATTGCAAAAAAACAGGTTAGGTATCCTGATTTTAAAAATGCATTTTGTAAAGTACTTTGGCTATTTATAAAACGTTTCATGTAATGTCTTCTGACAACTGTACAACCACCATGGAAGGCCTCTCACCTTTATTGAACCTGATAGGGATCTCTCTGTTGGGATGCCTTGGCTAATTCTATTTGAATTTAAGAAGCTTAATTATAAACTTTTCTTTCTCTTTGTAGCTCTTCTGTAAGACACCGGTCTTCAGACTTCCACACTCCCTTCTCTCCCCCTTTCCAATACTGTGGCCAAGAATAGGGGAAGAGGAGTGGTTCATGTGACCTCGTAGGGCTGGAGTGAAAGAAGGTTCTCCAACCATGATTAGATCTTTTGGGTTTGCTGGTCTTGTGCACACCTGGGTCCTCCTGCTCCCTTCCACTGTTAACTGCTGCAGCTGTTCTTAACGCAAAGGACTCCACATCTAATCTTCCCTAACTCAGCCTCAGTCTGCTCTCCCTTCCCTGCTGCCTTGGGTCTAAGTCCTGGAGAGCCCTCTGACTCTTAATCTGAGCATTTTTTCCTCCATTAACCTAGCCCTGCTATTGGCGGGCACCATCGCTAATCTGTTGGCCCTCAGCTTAGCATTTCATCTGCATTGAAAACCTGGAAGAACAAATCTGGGGAATGAATCTGATCTTGTCTTTGTCCTGCTAAGGGGGTCAGGGCCAGGGTAATGTGACTCTATCTGAGGGATTTTCTGGAGAGGCTGACACCTGAGGAGTGTCTCTCAGCAGAACTCTCAACAGCTGGGGGAGAGCAGGCCTTCGGTCCCCGGGGGGCCCGGGGACTACAGGTTGACTTTTCCTTTACCTCTCCTATGTCACGTCTTCCTTCCGCTCTAGTGGTCATCACAGGCAGACAGTTATATTCCCTGCATTGTGGAAGAATGTCTATGATTTAATATGCCAGCACTAGCCCTTGATATGTTAAACAGGAGCTAAAGAATTTAGGAAATTGTTTCAATCTCAACAATGTCTGGCTATAACCAATTATCTGGTAAGAAAATTCTATTTTGAATTTAAGAAGCTTAATCATAAACTTTTCTTTCTCTTTGTAGCTCTTCTGTAATAACCCTAATCCCCAAAAGCATCTGGTTCAATAATTTGGGCTAACGTGGGCAAAGGAACTGTATAGAAAAGCCCAAGAGAAAATCACAGAAATATTTTTGAATATATTTATTGTATAGATAGATATTTCATTCTAGCTTGAAGCTTCTGGAGGGCTGAAACCATGTTTTTTGTTTTTATTTCTCGCATGGTATTTTGTACAAGGCTTTGTATAGGTGATACATGAAGAAATCAATTATATATCTTTATCATTTTTATGAAAGTTCATGTACTGGTATACTAGTTATGTGTACAGCAGATACCCCAAACATATCAGCTTACAACACACATATCATGTCACTTGGCAGGTCAGTTCAGCTGATTGGTTCTGACTCAGGGTCTCTCGTGAGGCTGTTGTCACACTGTCCAGCTCTACCAGTCATGTCAGTGTGGATTAGGGCTGGGAGTCTGCTGCTTCCAAGTCCATGCAAGCAGTGGTTGGCATCCTCATGGCTGTTGGCCATCAGTTCCCTCACTAGTGGACGTCCATACAGTTGCTTATAACTTGCAGATTTGCTTCCCAAGAGCAAAAGGAGAAAGATAGAGACAGTGAGAACCCAAGAGACAGAGAGACAGAAAGAGACAGACAAAGGCAAGAACACGCCTTTTTGTAAACTAATATCATAAGTGGTGGACCATCGCTTCTGCCATATGTGGCTGCCCCAGAATAAAACCTAGCATGGCATGGGAGGAGGTGATACAAGTATGTGACGACCAGAAAGCTGAGGTCACTGGCCATCTTAGAATCTGGTTATCACGTGGGCACACATTCTGGATTATTCACCTGAAACTTGGCACATTCGGGAAAACCCTGGATTAAGTTTCTCCTGGAATGGGGAAAAGTTCCCTTGCGTCATTCAGTTCCTGGATGAGTTGGGGCAAATCATTTTTAACTGAGCTTCAGCTTTCTTATGAGTAAAATGGAGATAGTAGTACCTTCTGCAGAACAGTGTTAGGAAATAAAAGAAGAAGTAAAATATGCAGGAGGCCTGGCCTGCAATGTACCCAGGGGAGGGACATGATAAAAGATCACTATTGTTCTTATGATGAGATCAGCACTCTTGGCCATGCTTGGACATGTCACGTTATCTACCCCAAGAGAGTGGCCATACTTAGGACCCAATGGGTGTCCCAGATATAGATTTTGCAGAACTAAGAGTGGTCTACGCAACTCGCAGCTACATCTTCAGGCTTCTTGACCCCTCCAGGCTTCTTGCTTGCCCTGGAGGAAGAGAGTCCTCAACTGAACCAGGGAAAGGTTTACTTGGGTCAGGTAACCCTGGGTACCTTTGCATTCTCCAGTATTCCTTTCTCAATGCCAAGGCAAATTATTGCAATTCAATTTCTTAAGCTGTGCTTTTCTTGGTCCCAAAAACAACCCCAGGGGAGGAGAAGGAGGATGATTCTAATTTGCTGTAATCACAGTTGAATAATATCATTGTTTTTGAAGCATTTGTATTGTCCCTGCAACAAAATGTCAAACCCCACAAGCCAATTATATTCTGAAAGCCGAGATCTAAATATTTAAAAAACACAAAGAAGTGGTCTGAAAACAAGCTTTTAAAGCTATCTGGAACTCATATAACTCTTAATAGTACATAGGTGGTTTATAGATGCCATCATTTAAAATGAAGGAGAAAATCAGTCTTAAAGTAGTTGTATGTTGAGGGGCCTCCCTGGTGGTGCAGAGGGTTGAATGCAGTGCCATGAGGCTGTCCTCGGCCTCTGCAGCGTGGGTTCAATTCCTGGCTGGCCAGGGAGCTGCCCACATGCTGTGGCAGGCCTCTCCTGTCTCGCCCACTGCTCCCCTCAGCAGTGTTTTTGGTCCATCTGCCTGTTCTGCTCCCCACTCTGTCTCTGGTGAATCCTCTCGCCTTCCCGTGCTTCTGACCTGTACCCCAGTTCTTATATAAAATAAATAAAATCTAAAAAAAAAAGTTATATGTTGAAAATTCCTAATATGGGAAACAGATTTAAGGATTGCTTATCTCTTGGGGGGGGGGGATTGTGTGTGTATTTTGTTTTAAGTCTATTCAGATTGTCCTGACCAGTGAGATATTCTTTGTTCTTTACTTTAGAATTCTAAACTTTAATATAAGAAATAGATTTTGTCAGGGGTTTCTGTGCATATTCCATATTCTCCAAATATGTCCTTTTGGAAGAAAGCACATGTAAAAAACACTTAAGCTTACCAGATGGATTATTTAGTATTTTTTTTCTTTTTCATGTTATCCAAAGATTTTTGGTTTCCCAAGAGATTCACTATAGCAGGAATTCCCAAGTGCATTTCAAATATAATTTGATTAGCATACGTCTTTCCAGGAGCACATTGACTCTGGAAAGAGTGTCCTGGTTATATGATTCAGGTTTGCATTATGCCTGAATACATTTTCACAGGTTTTACAGGCATACCCTACATGCGTTTTTTGAAACCAACAATGTAATTCTAAATGGAAATGTGCTACGGAAATTAGTTCATTTCAGGCATCTTTTGATGCATATCTAAAGTTTAAAAGGCACTGCAGGAGAGCCAATAAATAATTTATTTTTCTCTTCAACTCTTTATGTGATTTTTTCCCCTTTAGCTAATTCTCCTGAAAAAGCATTAGAACTTGAAAGAATTCTCTTTCTTTTACTCAGCCTCATTAATATTTCCTTTTCTATTATCACTGATAGTTGAACCATGCTTAAATGAAAGTTTTCCACAAAGGGTATGCCTTTTTATCTTTGCGGAATGAAATGAAATTAAAATCTGGTGCTCTGAAATTCATGATTTAGGTTCACTTATTAATGTGACTACTGCAAGAGATTTCAGAGAGATCACTTAATATTTTCAAAAATGTATATTCAAATCTCAGAATGTAAGCAGAATCTCAGAATCTAAATCTTTGTTTTAAAATAATTGTTTTGTATTTAAATATTTTAGAACTTTTTTTCCATTAAAATAGGGCATATTTATTAAAGAAAATTTGGAAAATACGAAAAAATGAAAAAATGCTCCATGTCCCAATAGTCAAAGATAAACACTAGGAATATTTTTGTGTATTTCTTTTTTCCCCTACAGTTGTAAAAATATTTAATTAGATTTCTGAGTCCAATGGCAGGACTGCCTGAGGGGAGTCTTTTCCAATATCTCATTTTTGGATGTTGAGGCTTTTCTCATAAAAATTTAAGAATTTTTTTCCATCCAGATATCATTATAAGGGAACATACTAACTTTTCCACTTCCCTACCTCCCACCTCCCGATTCATTAAGATGACCAGTAGCATCAAGTGTGAGTTATTTGGGGGAGAAGTCTGTTTGCTGGGAGTCCCGCTAGCCTGTAGGCCAGGTCATTTATACCCTGACTGGAATCATTATTCTTGACTATTTTAATTAGGAATTAGGATTTAACTCTTGTTTGTCTGGAATACAACTTCAAGTGTGAGCAGGCAGAATGAGGGGCATCTCCTGACCCCCAACATTGCCTGCGCTAAGTGGGTCCTGCCATCTGCTGCATAACATACGCTTAGTGTGCTAGACCTTCAACAGAAAAGAATTTTAATACAATTAGTGTGCAATAGAGAGAAGAGACAGAATGTAGTTACAATAATTTCTCCATGAAACATCCAACATTACCCATTCCCTCGTGGGTAAGTGCCCAACCAAGCAGGGTTGGCTGAAAGCAGGGCCAATAAGGCCCCAAAGCTTGCCTCAAGTCTAAAGCACCTTCTGGTGGGGATCCATAGGGAAGGGGCAGAAGAAGCAGGGCAAGTCTGTAAGGATAGATCAAAATCCAAGCCAAGATAAAGGCTGCCTTGTCAGCCTCCCCATCGGTGAGAGACCCTTGTCTCTCATATTCAAAACTTCTAGTTTGGAGTCACATATAACTGGATTCCAGTTCTGGCTCTACCTGCTGTGTGGCTTTATAAGTCATTTCCCCTCTCTCTGAGCATCCATTTCCTCATTGATAAAATGAAGATGATGACAACATCATGGGTATGTTGTCGGGGGAAATAATTTGGCACAACACTAGCAGGGTGACTGGCATGCAACAAACCCTCAATAAAAATCAGCTATCACTTTCCTGGTAAGGAGCAGTATTTTCCTATTTTTACCCCTAATAAAGGTCACCTTGCTTCAAGTGGTTACCAGGAACACCAGCCATCATCTGACATCCTTGGTCATGAACCTGGACCACACCTTGTTGAGGGGAAGTCTTTTTTTTTATCTTTGATTTGAGAAGAGCTTCTGTGAATGTCAGCTACTAATGCATTGTTCTGAAGGATGAGATGGGAGGAGGGTGGTAAACAAACAATTGCTTCCTGTTCACCATTGTATTCATCAAAAGTTTTCTACACCTACAGTTTTCTGATTCCCCAGTGTTGATATGCAGAGTCCTTAACACTCAGGGCATTCTAGGATTTTTTTTTTTTCTTGCCAAAGAGCCTACTGAATAGCTTGTTTTATGTTTTTCTCCTCACAAGAAATAAGTGATTGTATGAGGCTAGGAGAAAGCAGACTCTCAGCTGCCTCTAGAGACAGTTCTGAAATTAAATAGTATTAGTGTTGACATTAACTTTGCTTTGGCAATCAAAATTTATGAACTCCAGGAAGAGAAGCCTTGCTTCTTGCAAAGGTCTTTTTTAAAGGTATCTTGCTCAGGTTGGAATTGGAAGGCAAGTGTAAAGATTAGACTGAGCACTTTCTACATGACTTAAGAATATGCCAGAAGGTGTAGGAGATGAGCTCTGGCCTGCAGTGAGCTGAAGAGATTTATCTCCCCCAGGGTTACTCAACCTCAGCACTATTCATCTCTTGGACCAGATAGTTCTTTGTTGTAGGGAGTTCAGCTGCATCCCTGGCTTTTGCTTTTTAGATGCCAGTAGCAACATTCAGTTGTGATAACCAAAAATATCTCCAGCCATTGCCAAATATCTCCCAGGGGCAAAGTCAACCCTTGGACAGTAGAAAATTGGTGACCCATGCACGTCTTCTGCTAAGTCTACAATGAACACTTGGTCCTTCTCCTTGTAGGTGCTGATAATCTAGAGCAAAGTTTGTGAATACATCCTGTGTATGTATTACGAACTAGCCCACAATCTTCTCCTGTGAGTTAAGAATCAATAAAATGTTCACCAATCGATGAACATTTGAATCAGTTTGATAATAACTTTGTACCCTCATTAAGTGACATGTTATCCTGAAAAAATATTCCACCATCTCATTTGTAGATCTATATTACCTAAAATTACACTCTCTTATAAATAGCTGATATATTTTGAGTTTTATCAAAAATGTGGTAGAAGTTGTGTTTTCTCTTGTTATGTAATTATTATATAATATCCGATTTGTGGGGGCGCTCAATACTGCATGTTTACTATGGAGCTTTTGTAGAAATATCTGCTGACTCCATGCTCTTTTTTATAAAGCCTCAAACTTTTAGCAAGCATCAGAATGACTTCAGGCCTTGCCAAAACCCAGGTGGCTGTGCTCTGCCATGAGCTTCTGATTCCAAGCAGCTCCAGGGTGAGGCTGCTGTTGCCGAGATCATGAATAGGTAGAACTGCAGGAAACTGATGCTACTAAGAATGATCAGTACTTGGGAGTTTGTTCCTGGATGGCGTGATCCACATTTGGCTTAGAAGCTCATCTTCTTTTGCAAAATGAAGGACTGTTTGAAAAGCCTGCTCCTTTTTTTTTATTTTTTAAAAAATTTATTATTTATTTTATAGAGGCATGTTTTTTATTTATTTATTTGTTTGTTTGTTTATACATGCACTGGGTACAGTCAGAAGTGTGGGAGGGTGAAAGGATTCACCAGAGCCAGAGTGGGGAGCAGAGCAGGCAGAAGGACCGAAGTACACTGCTGAGGGGAGCAGCGGGCGGCAGGAGAGGTCTGCACGCCATGTGGGACCCTCCTCCAGTGGCCAGGGAGCAGCCGGGGATCGAACCGGCGCCGCAGAGGCCGCGGGCAGCTTTGCAACCCAGTGCTCAACCACTGCGCCACCGGGGAGGCCCATGCCTGCTCCTTTTGACAAAGAAATTTAGCTAGGTGGGTGGAGGGAGGAGAAATTTTAATTGAAGATGCCCCGTGTTTTCACCATGCCAGATGCCAGGGGAGGGAAAAACAGAGACAAGGGCAAATAGCATCTACCCTGTGGAATATCCCTAATATCCTGAGCTGGAGAGGAAGGAGGGTGGTGAAGCCTAATATAAATCCCTGATTCAAAACATGTCGCAGGATGGCAAAGCCATCAAAAAGATGCAACCAGAAAGAGAGAAGGCATGGAAGAGGGCAAGGGCTTTAGCTCAGGCCTAGACAGCCTAGGAGCTGTGCTTGGAGGGTCGTGAGCCCAAGGCTCACTCATCTGAAGATGACTTTCATCATAATTTTTCATGCCAAGTGACATCTTAGGCGAAAGGTGCACCTTAAGCAACAGGAGAAATTGCTGGAACAACACCAAATTGTTTTAGATCAGGTGTCAGCACACTTTTTACGTAATTCAGAAAATGACTCTCCTCAGGCTGGGGCCACACAGTTTCTGAGGAGATGACTCAACTCTGCTGTTGCAGCGTAAAGTGGCCATAGATATTTCTAAACACAGAAATGCACTGGCTGTATGCCAATAAAACTTTATTTACAAAAATAGGCTCCAGCCGGATTTGGTCCATGGACACTGTCTGCAACTGCCATTTTGGATAACACAAAGATATTTGACTATCAGGTAACAAAAATGAGGCAAAAATGCGGTTATGTTTAGAGACTGTTAGAAACTAAATATCAGTGGAAGCTTCTCTTTTTCTTTCCCTCTGTTGTCTTCAGTCTTAAGTTTCATCCATTTTCATTGCACAGTAATTTTCTTTCATAGGAGGCTCTCAACAGCCCCTTCTCCCCCCGCTGTTATCCTTGTGGTACAACTTCTGGAGACACTCACGAGAATATTAAAGAAGAAAATTCAGGAAAGGACTCTGGTGACTGAAGACTCAGTTATAGAGAGGGGACTAGGCTTCTGTAAGAATGTGATATGGGGGCTTCCACCACACCCCTGCAGGGAGGGAGAGACAGTGCTAGAGACAGTGCTGGACAAAGCAGCAAGTCCCCATGACACCTAATACATGCCAAAGGCCATATATCTGAGGAAATAGCAACTTAGAAGACCAGACATCCTAGACTAGAAAATATGCCCAAGAGTATGATGAAGTGGACCTATAACAAGGAGTATAAGAAAGAAAGAATGGAGGAGGGAGGAAGGTGGCCAGCATGCACACGGGGAGCCTAAGATGAACAAAAATCTAAGTAGCAAGATTGTCATCAGCAAGTGCCTCTGAAAGCCCTCTGTAAGGAACAAAGGTAGCATGAAAGAAGAATTGTGTGAAAAATTTAAGACAAAAGGATACATTGAAGACAGCAGATCAAAACAGCAGCTTGAAGGCTTAGCCAAGCTAGTAATAGAGATGGCTAGAGATAGAGAGCTTTTGCTTTTGAGGAAGGGCTGGAGATAGTTATTTTTTCAATTTATTTTTTAAAATCTTTTTTTATATATATTTTTTCATTTTTTAAAAATTTATTTATCTATACAAGCACTGGCTACAGTCAGAAGCACGGGAGGGTGAGAGAATTCACCAGAGCCAGAGTGGGGAACAGAACAGGCAGATTGACGAAGTACACTGCTGAGGGGAGCAGCGGGTGGCAGGAGAGGTCTGTGTGCCATGTGGGACCCTCTCCGGTGGCTGGGGATCAAACCGGCACTGCAGAGACTGTGGGCAGCTTCGCAGCCCAGCGCTCAACTGCTGCGCCGCCAGGGGAGGCCCATGGAGATAAAGTTATTAAATGGTACAGAGGCGAGCCTCCGAGCATGGTCTATGCCTGTCAACAGGTGTTGTGATGAGTGGGGATTTTCTGGAAAGTGAGCAAAGGCAGGTTCTTTACTACAGCACTTCCCAGGGCCTCCAGTTAACTGATACACATGTCACTGTGCAAGACAGCATGGATCATCTCTGCATTTATTTGACAGTGAGACAAACATTATGTCATTTAACAAGAGGTTCAGATGTAGGTGGGCTGCAGCTCCCCTTTCTTGGAGATTCATGTGGTTTCCATTTTTCCTTGGCTCTCTGCACCGGCTGGCTCTGCCCCTGTCTATGGGCAGCTGCTGCATCAACAAACCCTGATCCACTCCCCACTTGGGCTCCTCTGCCCAGAGTGGTGTGGGGCCTGGTCTTATCGCCAGGGGATGGGCGCCCACGACTGTTTCTTACCTGTGTGGTAGGAATGCTAGAACGTCAGCCATATTTACTTCATGTTTTTAGAAGCAAATCCACTGCTCAGCCAGAAACCTGTGATAGGATGCCTTTAAGATTTAAAGATTTGTGGCTTACATGACATGAAAGACGTATGCTGTCACAGATATTCAGTATTGGCAGACATCTTTGCAAAAAGCTTATGCCAATAATGCTAAGACAGGTGCAAATCTCCACACCTCGTTAACAATCCTTGTCATTCTGGGCTGATTGCCACTGATTCTGTCTTTTCTCTTGTCTGCTTCTCCTCCTCTGGCTCAACTTCTTCCCCTCTCTCTTTCTCTGATATTACAATCTTCACCACCATTTTAAAAACGATAAATGCTTTTTTATGACTTTTTTTTTAAAAAAGATTTATTTATTTATTTATACAAGCACTGGGTACGGTCAGAAGCGCGGGAGGGTGAGAGAATTCACCAGAGCCAGAGTGGGGAGCAGAACAGGCAGACTGATGAAGTACACTGCTGAGGGGAGCAGAGGGCACCGCAGGAGAGGTCTGTGCGCCATGTGGGACCCTTGCCTGGTGGCCGGGGATCGAACCAGCGCTGCAAAGGCTGCAGGCAGCTTTGCAACCCAGAGCTCAAACGCTGTGCCACTGGGGAGGCCCTTGTTTTTTATTTTGGAAGGTTATTTTGTATAGGTTTTCTTTCAGGTCTTAGAGAAACTCTTTTTATTTTCATAAAAATCCCATGTCACAGCTGTAAAGTCACAGAGCCAAGGGTCCTCAGTCTGGTTGTAAAGCCCAGGTTCTAAAGGTCCATCAGCCCCACCACCAAGTATCCTTGGGTCATCAGCAATA
Source organism: Talpa occidentalis (assembly GCF_014898055.3). Taxonomy (NCBI): domain Eukaryota; kingdom Metazoa; phylum Chordata; class Mammalia; order Eulipotyphla; family Talpidae; genus Talpa; species Talpa occidentalis. The sequence goes on from NW_023605205.1 coordinate 10,462, forward strand.
ACACACCATTCAGAGGGGGCCCCCTAAAGATGGGGATCACTTTAGGTCTTCATGTACAATTCAATGAGGTATGCCGTTTTTCCTCTATTGCATCATCTAATGCAAATAATTGCATTATTTCTTGCACAATGATTTCCTTGTGCAGCTGTTGCCTCTATATCCAGACTAGAATGTACATTCTGCAAGGAAAAAGATTCTGTCTGTCCTTCCCAGACAATCTGTGTTTGTAAATCTATAAATTTTGTTAGTGTTAGATGACTAAATAAATAAAGTCCTTTTTCATAGAGTTACTGTGATGGTTAATTCTAGCAGTGTTTACAAAGCATCTGTCAATCCAATGGGGAGTAAAATCTTGAAATATATCCATCCCTAAGGTTTAGCCACTGAGGTACCTACTGTGGGAAAAGCGGGGCTACAGCTCCCAAGAGATTTACAGCATAGCATCCTCCAGGGACAGTTTTGTGAGGGGACTCTGAGGCAGTGCCTCAAACTCAGGTTTCTGAAGTCATTCCCTATATTTCTAAAATTGAATGGACATTCTACACTTAACCCTCTGAAACAGCATCTGCTCAGAATTGTTTGTTTTGGGCTGTAGCTAAACCAGCACAGTGTGGGGATGTGTAATCCTGGTTATCTCGTGTTGCTCAAGCATGCTGCTAGGTGGTTCTCTGTCTCTGCTTCACTAGAAGTGGAAAGTCAATTAATTGGATACAATTAGTGCAGCTTTTTAAAATAAACAGATCTCATGTTGGTGGGTGTGCAAAGTGAAAAAGAATGAACAGAGAATGGTGAAGAGACTGGGGGCCAGATTTAGCTGGGATCCCAGTGTCCCAAGAGTCACCTGGCCTGGGAGATCTTTGAATTAATTTGAAACTGGTGACCAGAGGTTATTCTTAGTGATTTCAGGAGGAATAATTTAGCTAAGAGAATAAACCTCCCTTTGTCCAGATTTCAAAGACTCGAATGACCCAGTTAATCGTACCTCAAATCTCCACCTCTTGTGAAAATTAGCAGTCTGGTTGGGGGTGTGTTGTTTAGTGGGGGCTGGATGCTGGGGAGGGCGTGAGTGGGGTTGCACTTGGATGCTGGGGAAAGCGTTGGCCTTTTCCTGTTCTCCATCAGAAGCCGGAGACTATTGCTGACTCCTTTCAGAGCAAACAAATAGCAGAAAGAAAAGAAATGTTGTTACCATTACAAGCTTGGTTGGAGCCTCATGACTTGGGTTTGTGCCCACCGGGCTCTTCCCTCTAGGAATTCAGGTAAATTCCTCCTTAGGAACAAAAAGCTTAGAAAATCATAGCTGGAATCATTGCCTCTGCTCTCACAGAGGTGGGGGAGTATGTAAGCCACTGTAAATTGCTTTTTTGGTGCTGGATTTTCCCTTCATTATGAAAAGCACAATTATAATGCCACAGTTATGAAATCCATTGAATAAGGTTAATCCTTAGGTGGGAATCCACATAGGTAATAATAATTCTTGTTTTTGCCATCAAAAACAAACTGTGACACATCAGTAGATTTAAATGCAATTCCAGATGAGGCTTATGTGTGTGCGTGTGCATGTGTGTGTGCGTGCCTGTGTGTGTGTGTGTGTAACACAGTTGGCACTTCCTGATGAGGGCCCAGATATTCTGTAATAATCAAAGACACTTAGGCAGTTTTTCTTCCTGTAAGTAATTTTAGCTAAGAAAGCAACCAGAGTTAAGTACTGCATTTGGGCAGGAAAATAAGGTACTTTAGGATTTATTTGTTATAGCCTCACATCCCAGGGAGAAACACATACTGAGGCAAGGAACAAAGAAACAATAGGTGTTTGAGAAAATGTAACTTCACAGCAGCTTGTGATTCAAAGTTTCAGCTGCTTTTCAATGGTGTATGGAGCAAACTTGAAAACCTCTTTTAAATTTTTTTTTTGAATGTGTTCTAAAGAGCTTCTTTTAATTTTCAGTTTTACAAGTAAATACTAAGTGATTCCTACCTGTCCCAAGATGAGATAAAAAGAGACAGAAGTGATGAATCCTGCCTTCAGGGATGTTGTCTTACTTGGCCCGTAGAACAGAGATGAGGGAAGAAATTAAAGCAGCCTAAACTGTCACCAACATGCAGTTGACAGTGTAACTGGTTCCTGCTTGGAGGGGTAGAGAGTGAAGGAATTGGCTGTAATTTTTCTGATGTGGGTATTGGGGTTTTTCTCCACCATTTCCTGGAATGCTCTTTGATCTTTCCCAACAAACTTTTCAGTTTAAAGCCTGTGATCTGCTAGAAGAAATTTTAATACTTTCACAAAACCTGGGTGGAACTTCCCTTGTAGCTGTCCATATATCTTATAGACTTATCTTTGGTGAAAAGTTTTCAAAAGGACTTTAAAAATCATTTTTGTTTTTCAAATGATTTAGCCACTTGTAATCTAATTTACTATCATTGTAATGCAACAGCAATCTTTGCAAGAATTCTTGAGTCTGTGTATGTGCATATGAGTTATTCATGTTGGACACCTGGGCTCAGAGAAAAATATTTTCTCCACATGGCTGCAGCTAGAAGAAACCCCAGTTCTAATTCTCACTCTGTCATATCACTCCTTGACTTCTCTCAATCTCGTTTGTACTAGAAAGCAGTTGCATCCTAAGCAGACTATGCCTAGGAGTAATGGGGTTGATGACAGCTTTCCCCTCTCTTGCCATCTCTCCCATTGACCGGTTTTTGCCTCATCAAGGGACTCCGAGTACATGACAACCACTTGTCACATGCAGAAGACAGTGCAGCCCTCTCTGCAGCCGGAATCACACCACAGACAGGAAGACAATGGATAAGCCAGGACTATTTTATCTACAGGCAAAGGAATGCACTCCAAGTGGCTTAAGCAATAACAGGCTAGTAGAGCTGTAAGACTAAGGAATAGACTGTCTTCAGGTATGACCAGAGTCAGGTGCTCAAGGGATGATGTCAGGAGTAGACCCTTTTCCCCTCTCCCCCACCTCCTGACTCGGTTCTCCATGTTGGCATCTTGTCCCATGCCGGCTTCAGCTTACATTACACCCTCAGTAGAGAGAGGTCTCTTCCCCAGTGGATCTCCCCAAAGTCTCGGGGAGGCTCTCAGTCTCTATTTCAGTCAGAGGCCCGACAGGAAATAGTTGACTCAAAGGGAATGACTTGAGAGTTTCATTCAGGAACCTGGCTGAAGCATGCAGGCTCTGTTTGGGGGAAACCACAGGGTACTGAGGCTCTGTAGGAGACGCCATTGCAGCCTACACAGAGTCACTTGGTCTGAAGGTGCTTATGTGAGTGGCCACAGCAGAGTAACGCAAGAGAAGAGGAAGAACAAAGAGAGCAGGAGAGAAGATGGTAGGAGAAACTGCTCAGTGTCATTCTAAGCTTTGCTGAAGTAGCACCTTCAAACTCTAGGCCATAAAGTTCTCCTGAATCTGACCAGCTTAACCCCATCATCCTTTCATTCTCCCACCAAACCCACCTCACTCCAAGAGAGGAATAGATGGGACTTGTGTGCTTGACATGACAAGGGAAAACAGAGACATCTTTTCTTGGGAAGATGCAAACCATCTGTCTTCATTCATAGGAGCCTCGGAAGGTGTGTGTTTAATAGAGTCATAAATAATCTGTCTTGGGCGGGAGTGTGAACACCTGCTGTGCTTATTGCCACGGCAGCAGGCGGCTTTAATAACTGGAAATACCAGGCCATTGGCTTGGTGGGGTCTTCCTCTTTCAGGAACAGCAGCAGCAGTTTCTGTTCTAAGGATTTTTCTTTGCTGTATGGACTCTCTTGGGCTGCTTCTCTCCAAATTTCCCTAAGACTGTTCTAGACTCTCTTTACTCTCATTTGATAAGCAAGCAGTTGCCACATGCTTCCTAAATTCCTGAGGTTTTGTGTCCTTGGGTAGATAATCTAACTGTGCTTGCCTCAGTGGGCTTGTTTATACTGTGGGGAAAATAATACAGCCCACACCACAGAGCTGTGGTGAAGATGATGTGAAACAATGTAAGTGAAGAGCACTGTGCCTGGCTTTAGAAAATGTTGGTTCTTTCTTTTAAAGAGGTACTTATGAGTGAATCTTATGCTAGGTGGCAGGAGTTCCAACCGGGTAAGCCAAGAAGGTTCTATGAGCTGGACCTGAGAGTCCAGGTGAGCAGTTGATCCTTTGTGTCTCCCTTTTCCTGATCTTGTGACTTGATAAACTTTTGCTTTATTGTACTTTTTCTGTCTTCTCGCTCCAGCTGAGTTCAGTGATCACTGTAGATACCATGAAGATCTGAGTTGAGGTCCTGTATTCTCTCTAGCTCCCTCAAGGCCTCCAGCCCATCATAAGTGCTGCTCAGGAACCATCTGGTGGTTGATACCTAGGGGCCGAGGGCATTCTAAGTAAGAGAAAGGCTAATAAACACCTGGAGGTGGGAATTTTACATGAAATTGTGGCCTCTCAGGGACTGTTTTCCCCAGTCTCTTGGGCTCGCACTTTCTTTTGGTCACAATTAAGATTTCGTCAACTCGTCCCCACAATGGTCATTCAGGAACCAGATCCCATCCTCCCTGGTGCTGCATTTCATCTACTTCAGGCCTCAGGTAGGGCAGTGACCAGGAAGGAAAAGGATGTGGAGGCAGTAATTTCGAGGATACCCAAGGAGTCCAAGTTTGTGCTTTGTCTTTCCATGTCTTCCCCCTTTTCCTTTTATAAATACATTATTTTTAGTTAAGTAGTGCAATACTTAATGTTGGTTAAGTATATGCATTCATAAAGGAAAATATGTCTTTGTGTCTTGTACATATTTCCTACATATTTTATGTAATAAATTTATTTTCTGGCAGCTTGCTTTTTCTCCTTAGTCATATCTCCTTGAGTCTTTCCATGTCAACAATCTTTTTCTTAGTGTCATTGTCCTGTACTTTATTTAATTAATCTTCTACTAAAGAAGACATAGGTTGTCTTTAATTTTTCTGTATTGCCATGAACATTGTATACAAGTATGCAGATATTTGTTTTTCTCTAAGAGGAATACCTTGCAATAGAACTGCTAAGTCTTTGACAAAGTATTGTTTTGTACTATGAGAAAAGCTTTTGATTTTCTCCATAAAAGTCATAATTTTTTTGTGATTGTCATTCTTAGTTTCATAATTTTATTTCCAATGTGAACAGAATCTATCATTCCATTTTATAATGGATAAGTTGGTGCATAGGAAAGCTACTAATTTTTGAGTTTAACCTTCTTTTGACTACTTTGTTGCAGCTGCTTACATGCCCCCTAAAATCCTCTTATATTTTCTAGTTAAATTATGTTATCTGAAAATAATTAGTTTTATCTCTTTCTCATGCATGAATTTCATTTCTTTTTCTTATTACATTTGTAAAACAGATGCTATGTTTGGCTAATTCATCTGGCTAATTCATCTTTACCCTCAGAGGTGGGTGAGGTATCTTGAAAAATGGTTAGGAGGACATAGATTTACTGATGCTTCCCAGGAGTAATTATTTCTTTCCTGAGATATGGTTTGGTGATTAGAGGAAAGCACACAGGATCAAGTTCAAGTGAGACCTAATGGAAAGAAAACAATTGGAATATCTTCACATTGAGGAACTATTTAGAGGTTATGTCAACAATATCCACTAACATGTGGATATAGATTTTGTACTGTGGCAAAGGGTTGTTTAGACATGTAGGTTTCTTGACCTGATGTCAGAATTTCAATGACTCACATCCTTATAGTCCCAGATCAACTCCATCATTCATACCAGTGTCCCATAATCCTGATCAGACGTGGTAAGACATATGTCTTTGCAATATTGAGGACTGGCTTCATTAATCCATCTACCCTCTTTTCACCTTCATTTTGATCAGTGTCATATATAGTGAGGTGATGATGTTAATAATGGAACATTTTCCTCTTTAGGACAAATTTGTGAATTATAGATTTAATTGTGCGGCTAATTGTGTGGGTATAAGAGTAGAAGTTGAGCAATCAGAAATTGTTTGAGGCATAATGTAAAAAATGATATAATGACAGTTGGAAATTCTCAAGTATGGACAGACCACCCATAGTGTCTTTTCTTACAAGATCCTCGAGAGACACTGTGCATTCTTGGTGATTTCTGGTATTTCAGTGGCCATTAACTGCCATCTACCAAATGCTTCAAATCACAGCTCCCCTTGGAAAGAGATTTTAAAGTTTTTCTGTCTCAACAGAAGTTAGATTCTAATTTAATGCTTTAATTTTCATGGCTTGTTTAGAGTCTCTCCCTCCCCTCTTAAAAAAAAATATTTCACATGAAGAATTTCACTCTTGGAGTTCAGTGATATAGAGCAGTTGTCAAACTTCAAGTGAAAAATCTTAGACTTTAATAAAGTGGATTTTCTCATCTTCCTTCTTACCTAACTTTGCCACTCAGAGTAGAACTGAAGGGCCTTGGGTAAATATACACAAAGATGAAATGACCAGGTAGGCAGCCTGGCTCTGGAACAGACAATCCTAATGATATTGCTTCTGTGACTTTCCCCCCTTCTTCCTCATGTTCAGTTCTTTCTGAGTAATGTTTTGGGCCCAGTGGAGAAGCGTATGATGTTTTCTAGAAGCTCAAATGAGGTTAAAGTAATGAAATTCTGCCAACTAAAGTTTAAGAGAAAAATGCTTACTAGTTGCTGGGACATAGCCAGTTCCTGGGAAAGCAGTTGTATAACCAGAAAGGGAGCTCAGTGCCTCATACAGCTGCGGGACATTTTCGAGTGTAGATTCCAGCAATCTGGTGGACATTGGGAAACTTTCTGTTTAAAAACTGATCAGAAATTAATTTCCACTGGACTGTAAACTCCATGAAGGCAGAACTGTGTCCCAGTTTGCTCAGGATGTCCTTAATGCCTAGGCCACAAACCTGTGCTTGGAAAAAAATCAGTTTTCATGAGTCCAAAAGGGGAAATTCTGATGTCTGCATCATGTCACTGCACCTACCTTGGAGCCAGCTGGCTGCATGCCAGTTCTAGACTCACACAGTGCTGCCCAGTGCATATGGCTGTGATGTGAGTCCTACATTCTGCCTCTGGCTCTCACTGGGGTCACAGGAGTTTGCAGGTTCATGGGGTGCAGACTATAAGTGGGGAATGTTAACACTCCTAGGGGAGCCCATAGCCCCTCAAATGGGAGCTGGTGATAAAAACGTAGGTGGGTTAAGCCTGCTGATTTTAGGTGGACAACTGGGCAAAGTCCTGTATGCATGGAAGTGATGCCCTGTTGCTCACAGCAGTGACCTTGGTGTCACACCCCGACATTGACTTTTCCTCCTTCCCTGTTCCCTTCTCTCTCCTCTCTCACTCCTGCTTCCTGAGATATCTGCCAAGTAAAACGTTTGCACCTGAGTCCTCGGTTCTCACTCAGCTTTGGAGGAACAAAGACAGGTGGGTAGATGTTTCCCAAGCAGGTCCCGCCATGATTTCTGGCTTATTCACAATCCATCATGAGCCACATAGCTGCTTTCCTAACTGTTAGGGATTTAAAGCCATGGCTCTGGGTCTGGGTGCTGGTTCTCTCTTTATAAGCTGGGGGACTCTGGTCATTGTCCTTAATAGTTTTTGTGCTTCATTTTCCTTTTCTGCAAAATGAACATGATGACGGCCTGTGCCTACTAGGGTGATTGTTACAATTCAATCAGAGCATGTCTGTGAAGCTCTGGGCACCATGCTGGCACATGCTAAGCACAAGCCATGGTAGCTGCTGTTAGAATAGTCACTTCCCATACAACACTAATTTCAGTCTTCTAGGTATTGTGGCTGTCAGTGGATAGCTATTATCTTGCTAACTAAACTGTAAGCTGCTTAAGACGAGCCTGTGGTTTTTCCATTTTTGTGTGTCCTGCTGTACCCAGTATTGTGGGATTTTCACAGAGCTGGCATTCAGTCATGTTGTATGAATGAAAGAATATCCTTTCTATTGTTGGCTATTTTTTCATTAGTGATCTGAATTGCCATCTGCCATTCTTAGAACACCCTGTTTGGAGTCACTGTCCTTCCAAAGCCCAGACAGGCCTCCCACAGCATGAAGCTCTGAGTTTTCCCCCCAGAAATATCACCATTGTCATGTGTGCATTTATAATGGATTAAGAATCCTTGAGATAGAAATTTATTATTTTCCTCTCTACCAGCACTGTCTGATAGAACTGTCTTCCATGTTGAAAATGTTTTTTCTGCTGTGTACCTGGACCAAAGTCAGCCTGCTCCCAAGCACTTGATGTGTGGTAGTGTGACTGAGCACATTTTACATTTTATTTTATTTCACAACATATCTGATGTGCACAAGTGACTCATGTCTGGAGGACTGGACAGTGTAGTGTTCTATAATTCCAGCACCTATAATCCTATAATAATTGCCTGTGGTTGGTGCCAATAACAGTTTGTTGAACAAAAGAATGAGTGAACATAACTCAACAAAAACAAACAACTCAGTCAAAAAATGAGCAGAAGAACTAAAAAGATACCTCTTCGAAGAAGAAATACAAATGGCCAACAGGTATATGAAATAAGTAAGGTTCAACATCACTTATAATCAGGAAAATGCAAATCAAAACCCCAATGAGATACCACCTCACACAGGTGAGAATGGCCATATTAAAAACAAACAAACAACAAACTGGCAACAACAAATGCTGATGAGGATGTGGAGGAAAAGGAAGCTTGTTACACTGTTGGTGGGAATGCAACTGTTTCAACCAGTATGGAAAGCTGTGTGGAGTTTTCTCAAAACCCTAAAAATGGATCTACCCGGCCTCCCTGGTGTCGCAGCGGTTGAGCACTGGGTTACGAAGCTGCCCCTAGCCTCTGCAGCGCCGGTTCCATCCCCGGCCACCGGGTGAGGGTCCCACATGGCGCGCAGACCTCTCCTGCTGCCCGCTGCTCCCCTCAGCAGTGTACTTTGTCAGTCTGCCTGCTCTGCTCTCCACTCTAACTCTGGTGAATTCTCTTGTGCTTCTGACTGTACCCAGTGCTTGTATAAATAAATAAATAAATCTTAAAAAAAAATGGATCTACCATATGCTCCAGTGATTCTACTCCTAGGAATCTACCCAAAGAACATAAAAACACTAGTTAGAAAGGTAACTTGCACTCCTATGTTTATTGTAGCACTATAAACTACAATAGCCAAGATATGGAGTCAACACAAGTGATCCAAAACAGATGAGTGGGTCAAAAAGTTGTGGTATATATATACAAAATGGAATACTACTCAGCAATCAAAAAAGACAAACTCATGCTGTTTGGAGCAACATGGATGGAGCTGGAAGGGAAATATCAGAGAAAACAGACAAAAGGTCAAGAAGAAGACAAAACTGACCATAGATCTGAGTCAGACAGAAGGGGAGGAGGAGGCAGGGTGTCAAAACAGGAGAGGGAAGAGCACAAGGGACTATGGTGATGGATCCTGGGGGCTATGGTGGTGGAAGAGCTACCAGGACTACACTTGAGGGGAGAAATCAAATGCTGTACATACATGAACAATGATGTAAGAAAATAAAAAAAAAAAAAGACTACATCAGGACCCACGTAATAGCCTCATTTTTATTTAATCAACTTTTAGGCCCAATCCCCAAATATAATCACATTTTGAGGGACTGGAAGGTGGGGCTTTAACAGACAGATTTTGGGAGGATATCATCCATCCCAAAAGAGCCCCAGAGATCACAGTGAGACAAGGACTTGGGTGCAGGTAGTGCATTTGGGGAGCACAGGTGAATTTTTGTTTAAAGGGGCAAGTGAGACAAGAAAAGCCAATAAAGACTGTATTACTGAGCAGGTCACAGGCCTCCATCCTGCTGGGGAACATCAGGATTGGAACCTGGAACCTGGGGCACAGAACTGATCTCTTGGCAAAGGAACATCAAAGTGCCAAGCTGCAGAAGAGCTTGCCAGAGAGGAGCTATTGTTGTGTTCACCCATGTGCAATGCAACCTGGTTTTATCATATTGTTTTCTTTATCTTATCTTTTGCCCCTTAATTTCTTTAAAAAAAAAAAAACAGTTCTAGAACCACAAGTATTTATATAAAATGCTCCCACATTTGTTTTAAATAATGCAACCCCAAATATTGCCCATATAAATATTAGCCTTGTGAGCAAGAGAGAAAACAGAAGCATAATTTACACTTTGTCTGACTCCAGAAGTATGATTTTTTTTTTCTTTCTAAGAACCTATGAGGATTGAGTTAACCATGGGGTAAATAAATAAGCCATTCGCCTGTTGCTGGTAGCATTTATTAATGAAGCCTTAAATGGTTCTCCAGATTGCAGCTGTGATGAAGATATATGCTCAGCTGTCTCTGTGTGAAATACACATCTATCAACCCCTCTCACCGAGTTAATAATACAAGTCAGTAAAGTGTAGACAAGTTGGTTGAGAGCAGTCATGTGCAACAGCATCAGGCGCCATGGTAGGGTGAGGCAGGCTGGATGGAGGGTCTGTAGCGGGGACAGAATGAAAGCAGGCAGTGTGGGGTGTCACAGACAGAAGCAGCAACTGGATCAAGTGCTTGTCAAAGCTTTGTTCCCGGTGTGTATGGTGCATAGGAGCACATAGACAAAATGGGTTTTGCAGGATCTTTAGGAAGGGATTTTATATGGGAAAAATCAAAATAACATGAGGTTGTTTTCTGAAGTCCAGGAGGGCCTCAAAGGAAATGTTGAGATCCCAGATTGGCCCTAGCCTTGTTGTTCACATTCCGAAGCCACCTCTGACATCCAGATGAGCCGGGGCACGCCGGAGAGCAGGCGCCCTGGAGAGGGAGCGCGCACACTGTACACATGCCATGATTGGCGCTCTAGCTTAGTTAAGGTCCATTTAGATTTGCGCCTAATTCTGATTTTACTTTATGGAATTGTTAGGATCATGATGGTGAAATTGTAACAGGATGCAAAAGTCCTTCTCATTAAAAAACCATCCTCAGTAGCTAACGAATGCCTGCTACATCCCAGGCTCTGGGAGAAACGTTTGAGGCCTGAATCCTGCTTTATAGTCAGCGCGCAAGATATGGAGTGGGCACTTTTGTCTTGTTAACTGAATGTGTGTTAAGAGGCTGACCGAGTGTTGCACACACAGTTGATTTGGGAGGAGAGTGCCCTTTCTGGAACTGTCAGACAAATATCCAGGGGAGGCAGGGTGCCAGATGAACCTGGTGGTGGCCAGGATTCAGAGAGGCCTGGCCTTCATGGAAGCATCTGCAGAGGCAGCAGGGAGAGCTGGTGTGGAAGTGGTGCTGTGTGGGGCTGCCCCTGCCAGCCCAGGGAGTCATAGCGACTGAACTCGGAATAGTAGGTGAGGGTCATCTTATAAGAGGGCAGCTTTTTGGCAGGAGGCAGAGGCAGGCACAGCACGTCTTTACTTGCAAGGGAGGCCAGGAAGAGGAAGACACGCTCAGAGCTTCCGTGAGCAGTGGCAGCCAGAGCTGGGGAAATCACAGCCACCGTCTCGGAGGCTTTGCCTCTGATTTTATGACTCTTAACAAGTGACAGTGCCGATAAGAACACTTGGGCCACCACATGAATTACTCAGATCAAATTAAAGCCATCCATCTCCAGGACAAGCACAACAGAGGCTGGGCCTGCTTCTGAATTCGATCAGAGGCACGCAAGCCTGGTTAATGAAGGCTGCTGGGGTTGCGCTGTGCTCCAGGGACCCAGCGCTCCTCAAAGTTTTTGTGCTTTTGTAGTCCAGAGGGAAGGGAGCAGCGCTGGCCTCTACTTCTCTCACTGCTGACTGACTGGAGTTGGCAGGGGACAGGCAAAGAGGAGGCTCTGATCTTCTTTTAATCTAGTGGAATCCGATGGGGGAGGCTGCCACAATGCTGGGAACAAACATCAGGGAGAATGAGCTTGGGAGAGCGAGAGACTGTGTGGGGTGACGTTAGGTGACACTGTGCTTGCCTCTCTCCTGCCTCCCTGCTTACTATGGATGCTCCGGGATGCTTGTTAGCTGATTGGAAAAGCACCAGGGCATTAGTGCATAGTTAGCTCTGTCAGTTCCAAATACCACCAGACTTTTATTCTTTTGAACAAAGAGCACTGAAGTGATGGGGAGTGGAAAGTGTATTTTTAAGTAGCAACTGTATATAAAGTTTCTCCAAAACACAAAGCAAGGGAAGTTATTATTGATTCCTTCAACAAGGAAATAATCAGGTACTTACTATATGGCAGGCACTGGACTGGGTGTCAGGGATGCAGTGGAGAACAGACAAGGAGTTGTGATTGTGTGGTCCATGTAGAGTGCCATGGAGGAATGAAGCAGGGAGCTCAGGCTGGCTGGCGGAAGGGTGGCAGAAATGGAGGGACTCCAGGAGGACTTCCTGGAAGAGGTGATCTGTAAGCTGAGACATGAGCAGGAGTTCAAGTTAGTCCATCAAGTACAGGAGAAGAACTGTGTGGAGAGAGAGCTACAGGAGCAAGGGCCAGGAAAGGACTCAGTAGTAAGAAACTCAAACAAACAAAAGAATCAGATCCACAGGGGGCAAAGAGGAAAGCGTTACTTTGCCTCTTTCTGCCTTGTCATCTCAACCCTGTTTCTCTTATTTGTGTCATCATTAATTAAATGTCAAGATGGAGGAGCAAGCAGACGAAATGGGTAGAGACAAGATCAGGATCCTAGTCCTTTGTTCTCGTCCCTTGTCTCAGGCAACCTGGAATTTGTAATTAGTGCACCTGGGCTTGAATCCTTGTTTACTCTTGAAATCTCCACTTACTGGCAGTGTGACTTTGGGCATGGATCACAATGGTCTTCGCCTCGGTCTTCTCATCTGTAGAATGCGGAACTGATGTTCTCTCAATCACATGTGACTGCTATTTCAGTGGGATGACCTATGTCTGTAAAATGAGGGTGGCCTCCACGCTGACCTGGCCCAGGGCTGCCCAGGGTACTTTGTTCAGCCTCAGAGTTCATGCACAGAGATTTGTCCATTTGCCTCCCTTCCATCTGTAGCTGTGGTGGAGGGGAGGCGCCTTGGGGGGGCAGCGGATGGTGTGGCTCGGGGACTCATGCCGTGGACTGGTTGTCATGTGACTCCTGGGGGGTGGGGGCTGCATGTGGAATGCCCGTGCATTGGAGGACTAGGCAGTCAGCCAGGAAAGCTGGACTACCCACATGCTCCCAAGCACTTACACAGCGCCTGGTGAGCGCCTTCCTCGGCCCTCTCCCTAGGGCTGCTCAAGTAGTAGCACCTCTCTCCAGCCCACTCTCTGCTTATGTCCCTGCTTCTGAGCTGCCCCCTTCACCTCTTTCCTCCACTGCTTCCCATCCTGTCGTTAAAGTACTGGCTTTCATTTACTCTCCCAGTTGGACTCAGTGGCCATTGGGGGAGCGCCTTAGGATCAGCGAGAAGAAAGCCCAGAAGGTAAATAACTGAAAAAACATTTGCATGTTACAACCTGGGAAGGACACAATTTCTACCTCTGTTCTTCCTGGAGCAGCAAAGGAAATAACAGAGTTGTTTTCTCAGTAGCAGTGAGAATTCTATCGCTTCTCGGCCTTTTGGCTAAGATCAAGTGTAGCAGTTTGAATTCTAGTTTTTGGCCACTTAGCTCCGGGTGTACACGGAGGTCTCTTCCTACTCCATTTCCTCCCGTTTTCTTCCCTTTGTTAGCTTCTCTTTCCTTTCCAGCCTCTCCCATCAGTCACCATGTTCTTGCTGAGGATTACTCATCGTGGAATGTGGGGCTGAGTCCTCCAGTGGTCCCCCAAGCAGCACTTGCAGATCCTAGTAGATGTGACCCCATGACTGCCTCTCATGCTTTCCAAATCCAGGAATTCTATCACCTTCAAGAGCTTTCCCTCAACAGGTAAAATTCTGTTATTGTCTTTCCTAGAATGTCAATTTCTAAGGTAACTAGAGCACTGAGCAGAGTGCTAGCCCTCCGCATCCTACCAGGATGTCTAAAAGCAACAGGCTCAATAGTTGCTAGTGCTGGCAAGGCATAGATGCCAGCATAGAGCCATCTGCGGGAGTGTAGAATAAGGATCATTCCTTGTAACCCTAAAAAGGGTCCTGATAAACTTGATAACAGAATGTCTGACATACCTTGGAGAAGCAATCTCACTTGCTCCTCACACCACCCTGGGCAGGGGAGAGAGACATTCTGCTTCAGGACAAGCCCCTCCTCCCCGCCCGGACCAACAGGTGGCTCATGGGAGCCCAGCTCATGGTTTCTGCACTCTTTGGGGTTTGCCCTCCCGAGAGCAGCCCAGCTGCAGACACACAGTCAGCTCCACGTGGCTGTCAGGCCTCATGGGCAAACTGGCAATTACAGCAGAAATAATTCTGCCCTGAACGTCTCTTCCTGAGCTGGCGTCAGACATTTCCTCGGCAGGTTCCCTCCTCTGGAGTCCGGTGTTATGCCCATGTCTCTCCTCCCCTCTCCCATGGAAAGAGCAGTGTGGGTAGTTCGCCACCTGCCTCTGGCTCTTCCTCAGCCCACTGAGCAGTGGGAGCTGCCATCGCCCACATGTGTCTGCACAGGACCCTGGTGGTGGGATCTGGGGATCCTCAGAGCAAGCTGGACTGCAGGCCCATCCCCAGATGAAGCAACTCTGTGGGGCTTTTTTAGCAAATAGAAATGTCAGCATGCACATATGGTGCCTGCAAGTGCCGAATAACTGGGTGACATGTTGGGTCTTCTTGTACCCGTTTAAAATGCATTAAAAGGAATTAACAATGATTTCTTTTTGGTTTGCTCGTGTGGACTCCGTTTTTTTTCCACCACAACTTTGTATATTGTTTTTTTTTATTAAAGATTTATTTATTTATGCATACAAGAGCTAGGGTGCAAGCCAGAGGTAGGGGGCTTGAGAGGATTCACCAGAGACAGCATGGGGAACAGAACAGGCAGATCTACTGAGATACACTGCTGAGGGGAGCAGCGGGCAAGTCAGGAGAGATCTGCTGTGCCATGTGGGTCACCTTCCTGACCAGGGATCGAACTCATGCTGCAGGTAGCTTCATAGTGCTGAGACTTAACCCCTTGTGCCACCAGGGAGACCCTGAACTCGGTCTTTTACTGGGGAGTCTTATGGTTCATTTCCCTATCCTGTTCTGCAGAACTGGCCTTGATACTCACAAACAAATGGAGATCTATCTATCAAAAGTTTAAAATCTATTAAAATCTATAGAGCTGGACTTTTCAAACTGGAACGGCACGCACATCGTGGAAATAAGCTGAGATGCAGAACTTCACTTAGTAGTTCTGGGAGGGGCCCAAGAGTCTGCATTTCTAAGAAAGTCCCAGGTGATGCTGGTCTTCGGGCCATTATTTAGATAGCCTGGCTACAGAGCAGTGATTTACACTTACCTGTACTTTGGAATCACCTGGCAAGCTTAACCAACTACTAAGAAGTCTGTAACACCCCCTTTCTCTTATGACAATTGGGCTGGGGTCTGGCCTAGACTTTGAAACACTTAAGACTCCTGATGCTCCTTATTTGCATGCCAGTTCAGATCTGTGCTCTAGGGCAACTGAGAAACAGATGGGGTGGGGGCCGGGGTGAGGTAGAGGGCAGCATTCCCTGATGGGATGGCTTGTCGAGTAGGTTCATACTGTGTTTCAAAAGCAGACTGGGCATCCAGATTACCTGGGAACTTATTACAAAGTTGAATTCAGAGCATCATCCCAGATTTTCTGAATTGGAAGCTCTGAAATGGGGTCCTAGAAAAGTGTCTTTATAATAAACAACTTGGCTCTTGGGGATAACTGGGTCAGCACAGGAAGTGGGCTTGCTTTAGCTGCATAGCTGTGTCTCAGGGGTCTTGACAGGGGTCACCTCCAGGACACCTGCTGTTGCACTACACTTTAAATGTATTATTTGAAATAAAGGCTGCTCTGAATCTTTGGATCTTATGAAATTTCCATGTGCTCTCAAATAGTTCTCTCCTATTTGAGCTATTCGTGGTTGGCCGTGGTGCTTAAGACTGATGTGGATATAGAACCCACTGCTTCTTCTGGGGGACCATTAGTGTCACCTTGTCTGACTCAGCCCTTCACAGAAGCGTTCACTGCAGCCTTGGAGACATAGCTGTGCCCTGAGTGGGGCTCTCATGAACTTGTGTGGGGGCCGAGTACTCGCCCTTCCTTTGTGATACCACCTCGGGCTTCGAGGACTGAAGCCACTAGTCACTTTC
>NW_023605206.1:0-51682 GCF_014898055.3 Talpa occidentalis
TGATAGAAATAAGGTGTCAAACAAGAATTCTATGTCCCCTAGAAGTGTCCTTCGAAATACAGTGATTAAAAAATTATTTTTTACTGTTTTTAGATTCCATTTAATTTTGCTGTTCTTTTTTTTTTTTCTTCACACTATCCCCAGAGCGGTGTCTGCAGGGTCACGGCACGGAGGGGCTGTCAGCAGCCTGGAGCTGTGAGCGGGGCTGACTCTGACCCGCCTGCAGGGAGTGGGGCCCTGGAGCCCCAGAATCAGCCCCCAGGGCTGGTCCTCCAGGGCGGCAAAGGCCTTGCTCTGCCCTCCTCTTGGCTCCCTGAATCTCCCTGACACCCCAGCATTGAGGAGCTGAGGGGGATGTTCTGGAACAGGAGGGCAGCCTCCCGTTAGCCATTGTCTCCCCCCGTCTCTCTGCCATCCGCCGCATCAAGACAAAACATGGAAGACCTTTCATGGAAAGGATCTTTAATACACTTAGTGTGCAGCAAAGAAAAAGGAAAGAATAAAGTTTCCAAATCAAGCATCCAAAGTCACCATCCCCTCGTGGGTAAATGTTCAGCCAAACAGGGTTGCCTTAGAGCAGGGCCGGAAGGCCTGTCACAGTCTAAAGCACCTTCCTGCGGGGACCCATAGAAAAGAGTCAGAGACAAGCAAGTCTGGAAGGAAAAGAGAAAAATCAAGATAAAATCTGCCATTGTCACCTCCCTGTGGTCTCTCCCCCACGTCTGTTTCACTCAGTACAGGATCTAGAAGCACGTGCAGCTTCTTCACGTGTCTCTCTGTTCCACGTGCCTCCCCCAGGTCTCCTCTTTGCTCTTTCCTTTCTCCAGTCTCCTCTTCAGCTTCCTCTCCCTGCTCAACTCCACCCTCCCTTGGGTAGGACAGGGAACCTGGATCTTCCCCTGGACACCACCCTGTTATACGTCTCTCCGTCACCAGCATGTGAGTGTGTGTGGGTTACACCGGCCCTACAAGGACGGGCAAGGCCCCAGATGTGCGCAGTTCCCTGGGCAGTTACAGGCCAGCACTGCTGCATCCCCGCAGGGGAGACAGAGACACTTCCAGCCCCCAGTGAGAGCCCGTGTCACCCACACAGACCTTCCTCCTCACTGTGTCCCCCATGCTAACCCTTCCTCTTGCCTGGTCCTCTCTGGCTCCCTATTGCACCACTTTCCACCTTGTTCCCTAAAGTCCCCATTTCCATCCTCTGCTCTCTTTTCCAGGAGTCTCCCCATTTTCCTAGCCAGTGCCCTGGGGCTCTCCTAGGGCCTCCCCTCATCCAAAGGATGGAGAGTGTCAGGTGATTCCCAGGAGGAGGGGCTTTCTTCCTTGCAAGCAGAAGCAGAAACAAAGTACAAAAACTCTGAGGCCAAGTTTCCATCCCAAGAGACTGAGGCAGCATATATATTTGGGGATTTGCCCAGAACCTAAGGGCCAGTTGTTATGTCCTGGAGACCTGGTTATCTCCTAAGTCCAAAGGCACCAACTAGCTAGGAAATATGACACTTAAACTGACACAATGGAATAAGGACAGTTTGTTCAATAAATGGTGCTTGGAAAACTGGGCCACCACATGCAAAAGAATGAAACTAGACCACTACCTCTCACCAGGCACAAAAATCAACTCAAAATGGATAAAAGATATGGATATAAGACCTGAAACCATAAAATATATAGAATTTAGGGAAAACACTCCAAGATACATATTTCAGTAACATCTTTAAAGTCTTATCACCCAAAGCAAAGAAAGTAAAGGAAAAGAGAAACACCTGGGATTACATCAAACTGAAAATCTTCTGTACAGCAAAAGAGACATTAACCAAAACAAAGAGACACCCCACTGATTGGGAAAAAAATGTTGGCACTCCATGCAGCTGATAAGGGACTGATCACAAAGATATACAAAGAGTTGATGAGACTCAACAAAAACAAAGTAAACAATCCAGTCAAGAAATGGGCAGAAGTTTGCCTCCCTGGTGGCACAAGGGGTTAAGACGCAACCTATGAAGCTATCCGGAGCCTCTGCACCATGAGTTCGATCCCCAACCAGGGAGCTACCCACATAGCACAGCAGACCTCTCCTGACTCGACCACTGCTCCCCTCAGCAGTGTATTTCAGTTAATCTGCCTGTTCTGTTCCCCATTCTGTCGCTGATGAATCTTCTCAGCCCATGCACCTCTGGCCTGTACCCCAGCTCTTGTATGCATAAATAAATAAATCATTAAAAAAACCCAGCAATGATGTAAAATATATATAAAGAAATAAATTTTAAAAATGAAAGCAAAAAACTAAAAAAAAAACTGAGGCAGCACTTGGGCGCCCCCTTGTGTGCAGATCCCTGTCCTGCCGCTGGGGGCCCGGGGAGCCTGGGGAGGGCCTGGCTGAGCAGGAGAAAGGGCGGCTCTGGGCTCCTGTGCTCAGCCCTGTGGCCACACGGGGGCGCTGCCGCGCTGCTCCGGATTCTGGTGGAGCCGCCAGGACGGGGCGGGGCTGAGGTGGGCACAAGTGGGGATGAGATGCTCTGTGAGGAGTCAGAGCAGCAGGGCTCAGAGGAGAGGAGACTCCGGAGCCCGCCCTGAGTGTGAGGTTTCCAGCTTTTCTCCCCAGTTCTTTTTTTTCTCTCTCCAGCTCCTGGATAACAAAACCTGGGAAAACAGGAAAGTAGATAATTTTTTCCTTCCACAACTTATTAAGTGTTGAGGGTAGTTTAAGAAAATTAAAGAATACTGTTACATTTACAGAAAAGTTGCAAAGGTAGTAGGTTTTGTTAGGGGGAGAGGATGTCCTGAACAAACTCCACAAACAGGTTTTAAGGCCCCCACCCTACCCCAGACCAAAGAGATCCAAGACACCAAGGGCTGCAAATCCCACCAAGGACCCCAAAACAAGAAAACAAACAACCCAATCAAAACAAGAGCTAAACAGGCACTTCTCTAAAGAAGACATATGTGTGGCCAATACGTACATGGATAAATGTTTGTCATCATGTGCTGTCAGGAAAAATCCAATTAAAACCACAATGAGATGCCCCCTCACACCTGTGAGCAAGACCCAGTGTAGGGTGGGGAGTAAAAGGGACTCTGGGACATTATGGATGGGGATGGAGACTGCTCCTGTTAATGTGCTGAATGAGGGCTTCCCTGGACCCTCAAACCTGATGAATCTAAGTGGGTACCGTCATCGGTTGCAAAGACCTTTAATAGAAAAGTATGATAATATAATTCATGTGCAATAGAGAATTAGTGTGTAATAGAGAAAGAGAAGAGAAAGAATATAGTTAAAATAGTTTCCAAATGAAACACCAAAGTTCTCGTCCCCTCTTGGTTAATGCCCAGCCAAACAGGGTTGGCCCAAAGCAGCACTGCTGAGGCCTGAAAGCCTGCCACAGTCTAAGGCGCCTCTAGTGGGGACTCACAGAAAAGGGGCAGCACTGCCATCATCAGGCTCCCCTGGATCTCTCACCCACATCTTTGTCTCTTTTAAGTGTCTCTTTCATGTCCCCCCTGGTCCTTGGCACCAGCCCAAAGCTCAGAAGCAAGTGTGTTTTTTTCTTCAGATGTCCCTCTGCTCCATGTGCCTCCTCCAGTTTCCTTTCCCCACCTCATTTCTTCTGCCTCCTCTTTAGTTTTTCATCCCTGGTGGGCTCCACCCTTCCTGAGGTAGGGCAGGAGAACTGGAACCTTCCTTTCTTATGGATACTACACTGTTACAGTCCCTCCCCTGTGGAGAACAGAATGAAGGTTCCTCAAAATATTCAAAATACACCTTCCACATGGTCAAGTATTCCATTCCTTGGTATTTATCCAAAGGAGGTAAAAACACTAATTCCAAAGGATATGCGCCTGCTATGTTCACTGTGCACAATAACCAACTGTGGAAACAACATAAGTGCTCAGTGACAGATGAGTGGACAAAGAAGAGGTGGTAGATAGACACAATGGAATACTACTCAGCTGTAAAAAAGATAAAGCCTTGAATTTGCAAAATATGGATAGATGTGGAGGGGATGATACTAAGTGAAATAAGTTTGAAGGAGAAAGTCAAATACTAGATGATTTCATTCATATGTGAAATAGAAAGAAACAAAGCAGGGACAGATGAAATAAATCATAACAAACTCTAGAACTATGACTGGAGAATTGACCCTATGGGTGAGGGAGGGTGAGAGCAGGAAACAAAGAGAGAAGAGCCTCATGGACTATGGTGGAGGACTGTGGTGCCCTTAGGTGGGTGTGATGTGGGAACAAACATCTGAAGAGGGTGACCCTGTGCCTCTGAACACATACAGTGTGTAAGCTGATGTTGCCTCCATAGAAACAATACAGTAATGAGGGAAAAAAGAAAATGCAAGAAAAGAGTAAATTGTCTCCTTCATCCATCACTGACTGCAGGACTTTGCCTTCGCCTCCTCACTGTCATGCAAGCTGAGGGGCTGGTTTCCCACAAGGTCAGAGGCAGGAGGTACAGGGACTCCTGGGGCTGCTCAGACACTGCTGAGTAGAGACACTACAGAGAAGGTGGCTCTGAGGGGAACCAGAGACAGAGGGTCAGAGTAACCCCAGTGCTGAGTGAGGATCTGGTTCCCAAGGAGAGGGGAGTGTGTGTGTGTGTGTGTGTGTGTGTGTGTGTGTGTGTGTGTGATGGGAGAGACACGGCACACAGCATAGAAAGTGGGAGGACAATTACACATCAACCCCAGCATCAATGAATTCAAATCCCACAAAGAGCAAAGAATGTCAGGACAACACCTCGATGGCAAAAGTTCCATCAAGAAGCTATTTTGAGCAGGTCTGAGAAAGCAATGGGTATGAAGAGGAGAAAGTTTAGAAATATGTCTTGGTTGGACTGAGCTGGAAGGAGCTGGGCAGCACCCCACTCCAGCTCCCCTGCTAGGATGTGGTAGCACCCCCACCTCTGAAACCTCCCTCCCCCAGACCCCAATATACACTTCAAGTTCACCTCCTTTGGGGTCACTATAGAAAACCCACTGGCCTCAGAGTCAGGGAGCTCCAGCCTGGCAGCCCCTCTGTTTCCCAGGGGTCACTTCCTCCATGGGCTGCAGCTACTTTCTCTGTACAGCAGAGCTGGAGGGAGTCCACATGGGGAGGGAGGAGTGTGTGTCCTGCTGGCCTGGCCCAGGGTCAGGGTTAGCCCAGGTCACCCCAGTTCCTGAGCTGAGCCTTTGCCCACAGTCCAGGAAGGGAGAGGGAGATGGAGCAGGGTCTACCTCAGCTCCTGGAGGAAGGTGTAACGTTAGAGGGGGTGAAATTATTGTTCCTTTCTCATTTTCTCATCATCACAATCCACTGGACAACATCCAGAGTGAGGGTTGGGTCCTCTCAGTGACGGGTGCCCACTACCTGCCCAGGCAGCCCTTTTATTGTGAAGTCTTACAAAAAATTTCCTCCTGATGTGGCTCTTGTGGTGGAGGGAGATGCGTGGGGGGAGAGGGGAGGTGATGACAGTGGCTGGGCCCCAAAACTTCTACAGAATGACCAATTTCTGACCTCTGCTCAAACAGAACAAGGACACTTTTTCACATCACAGCTCTTGAAATGTCTGAGACCTCTGTGTGCATAAGCAGGGCAAGTCCCAATACAATACATGGTTGTTTTCAGCATGTTGGTTGGTGTGAAAGTCCTAACCCACCATTACCAGAAACAAGAGTCCTCCTGAGCTGCTTTTGGCATAACTATTAATTTCTTAATTCAAATGACATATATTGGGGTGCCACCTGCCAGGCACTGGGGCACAGAGTGAGCTGTCCTGGGACTCAGTGTGTCTGTAACTCAGAGTCCAACTGGAGACAGCCCCGGGGAGCACAGAGCGAGGGGCCCCTGACGTGGGAGAGACTGGGCCTCCTCCCTGAGGAGGTGACAGATGACCTGAGCCCCAGGGGGAACAGGAGGTGACAGGGAGGTGAGTCATTCCGAGGAGACAGTATGAGGGCCCTGGGTGTTGGGAGCGGGGCGGGTCCAGGGCTGGGCTGGGCACTGGCAGAAGCTGGAGCTGTTGCAGCCGGTGTTGAGGGGCGTGGGCCTTGCCCTGGACCTGGACTCCAGACCGTCCCCCCAGCATGTGGGTGGGACCCGCACAGGGACTCCCCCCAAGAGCCTCAGTGTCCTTACCTGTGTGTGGTGAGATTAGGGATGCGGTGAGGATGGTGAGCTGATGCTTGTGAGTCTCAGCTCAGGGCCTGGCACATCGTGGGCGCTCGGCCCCTGTCTGCTCTCCTGGCTGCAGGGAAAGGGGGTGGGGGAGAAAGTGGAGGTGATGCCAGGCCCTGTGAGCCCTCCCTGCCTGGTGTGGGGAGCAGAGAAGGCAGGTGAGGGTCCATGTTGAGAAAGGCCTGGGGTGCCGTGGGGAGCAGAGACTGGAGAGGGTGAGAGTGTGCGGGGCAGGGAGGAGGCTCCTGCGGCCTGACCAGGGCAGGTGTGTTCACCTCCTCCCTGAGTGTCTCCTCTGCCCTCCCTTGTTCACCTTCCTCACCCATCTTGCGGGACAGTCATGACCTCGGGGCCACGACTGGACCCTCCTGGCAGAGGGGAACTGCAGCGTCTGCCTGGAGACAGGGGTCCGGGGAACACCTGCTGTGGCCACAGCTTCTGCCAGGCCTGTCACAGCCGAGTCACTCTCAGACCTAATAAGGGCACGTGCTGTCCACGCTGCCAGGAGCCACCCAAGAGGGAACAGCAGCCCCAGTGGATGTGTCCTCTGGGGGCAGATTGTCCGCTGGGGGCAGAATTGGCCAGTGGTCATTTTCCAGTAGCTACATTAAATGGGGATCCCTGTAACCTCGTGCAATCAGTGGGGTGTGACCGGCTTTGCGGAGGTTGCTTCAGCAGCAAGATTTGACACATGCCGCAGGATGAGAGGCCCATGGTGTGCCAGGCCCCAAGCTCAGCGTGCAGCCAGCTTGTGGGCATCCCAGAGCTTTGCAGCCTTGACCTGGGCTGTGCTGCGGCAAGTGGTAGACTGGCCTGGTGGGCTGTGATAGAGGGGTGCCGGCTCTGGATACTCAGGTGAGCATCTGGCCCTGCTGAAGCCCACTCCCACTGTGATCCCTGATGCTGAGGGGAGAGGGGACCTTACTGTGGGTAGCCTCTGGGCCTATCAGATGGGCTCTAAATGACAGCAGCCTATGCTCCTGTGTGAGACTACCTGACTCAGGCATCTGGACACACTGGCTGGTGTTTCATTTATGAATACAGTGCCAGAACTGTAAATGGACCCTGCAGATTCAAGCTCTCACAGGTGCTTTCAGGGTTTTTGAGACCATTGACAGCTCTAAATGGACTAATCTCATTGGAGCTCAACTGGCACCAACCAAACAGCCAACTCACTCTCAGACCCACAGAGGAGTACGTGCTGTCCACACTGCCAGGAGCACCCCAGAGTGAACAGCAGTCCCACTGTCTCCTGGTCAGTTTGTGCTCTGGCCCCATCCCTGGAGCCCAGAGGAGAGAAAACAGCACAGGAATGAGGTTTTGTGAGCAGCCCAGGCAAAGGGGAATTTTGTATTTCTGAGGACCAGAAAGATGTGGTTTACAACGATCCTAACCACAACGGTCACCCAGTGCTGCAGAAGGGGAAGTTCTAGGTCTTATAAGGTAAAGTCTATTACTGTCATTCAGATTTTGTGACAAATCTTTGGTGACTTGCTCCATTATGGATTAACTCACACCATTCTAGAAAGACAAAGTCCTGCATTTTTTCTCCACATCTGAAATATTTTTATTTTTTATATTTATTTTCTTATGTCATTATTAACTTTTAGGCATTATTTGATTTCTCCTGTCAGGTGTAGTGCCCATGGGTCTCCCCCACCCTGGCATCTGTGATCTGTCACCACAGCGCGTTGTGCTCCTCCCTCCCCTGTGTGACTCCTACCCCTCCCCTGCTCTGTTGTGTGCATCAGATCTACAGCAGCTTGTGAGGTTTATCTTTTTCCTGATCTTAGTTCATTTCTCTATATCCTCCCTATCAGTGAAACCATCTGATATTTATCTTTTTCCTTTTTTTTATTTTTAAAGAACTGTGGTACAGACCAAACTTGTGGGGGGTGAGAGATTCACCAGAGACAGAGTGTGGAGCAGAACAGGTGGATTGACTGAAATACACTGCTGAGGGGATCAGCAGATGAGGCAGGAGAAGTCTGCTGCTCCATGTGGGCAGTTCCCTGGCCGGGGACTGATCTCATGCTGTAGTGGCTGCAGATAGCTACACAGTGCAGCGTCTTAACCCCTTGCCATACCAGAGAAGCCCTATCTTTTTCCTTCTGACTAGTTTCACTTAGCATAATCCCTTCCAGGTCCTTCCATGTTGCTGCAAATGATGAGAGTTTATCTTTTTTGCTCTCTGAATAGTATCCCATTGTGTCTATACCACATCTCCTGACCTACTCATCTGTGCAAATCAAAACCACAATGAGACACCAAAGCATTGAGAATGGCCCATATTAAAAACAAACAAACAAACAAACAAACAAACAAACAAACAAACAAACAAACAGAAGCAACACATGCTGGTGAGGATGCAGTGGGAATGGAGCCTCTTCCACTGATGGTGTGACTGCAAACTGGTCTGCCCAGTCACTTCCAGAAATGATCCCGGGTCCTCCGTGTCCCTCATCCTGTTTCCTCAGCTTGTCAGGGAGAAGGGTCTGTTCATCAGAGACTGCTCACAGGTGCCAGCAGGAGGGTCTCTCAGTTTGGGTTTCCTCTGACCCTGGGAGGGAGTGTGTGGAGTCACCAAATTACTGATCTTTCTTTTCCTTAGGTGGAAGGGGGTACCGTTTCCAGTCCCATAGCTGTGCCCTCAAGATGCTCACATGACTTATTACCCTTCGTGGTTCTTGTGATAAAACTGATTAGAGAAGTTATAACACTTGTGATGTGATAAGGTGGCGCTGTTGAGAGCAGAGTCAGGATTCAAACTCAGTTTTCCTTCATTTGAGATCCTGTTCTTTGCTGCATCTGTTCTCCAGCTTTTCACAGTGATCTGACAAAAACAACAGAATCTGGGTGAGCTTATGAGCCTACTGAAAAAAACTTTCCCTTAATAGGTTCACCCAACGGCAGAGTCACTCCATGCAGGTTTCTGCCCCTTCTCCCTCTTTTAAGTGAATCTCCCTCGGCGGTGACCAACTCTCCATTTCTTCTTCCAGAGACCACGTCCTTTGACTGGGAGCAACACCAGGAAAATCCGGGAGCAGTTTCAGCAGCAGCAACAAGCTCCAGGACCCCGAGGTGAAGCCCCTGGTGAGCGAAAAAGAGAGTAAGTCACAAGCAGGCCATAGCCTGAGGAGGCTTCTCCTCCCCCTGAGTGATGGGCACTGGGGAGCTGGCCAGCAGCTACTTCCCCACTCTGTGGAAGGATGCCACAGGGAATCCACAAGTTTCCGAGCGTCCCTGAGAGTTGTTCTCAGCATCTACAGTGAGACAACCTATAGATCTTGAGAAAAAGGCATCGTAACTACTTCTGTGGATTTTAATTATATATAAAAAAAAAACTTTTGGGGCCTCCCCCAGTGGTGCAGTGGTTGAGTACTGGGCTGCAAAGCTGCCCACAGCCTCTGCAGCATCGGTTCGATCCCCGGACACAGGGGAGGGTCCCATGTAGCGCGACAGACCTCTCCTGTCTCGCCCGCTGCTCCCCTCAGCAGTGTATTTTGTCAGTCTGCCTGTTCTGTTCCCCGCTCTGGCTCTGGTGAATCCTCTCACCCTCCCGCACTTCTGACTGTACCCAGTGCTTGTATAAATAAATAAATAAATCTTTAAAAAAAAAACAAAAACTTTTGTAAGATTAGAGAATTGTAAGTTTGTCTTGTCACTGATCTCCTTCTTTACCTGAACACTGTTCCAGTATTCTTCAACCGTAAGATGTGGAATTCCCACCTGGTAAACCCACAAAGAAATACTTGACAATAACCAGGTCTAGGCCATTTCTAAGTATAATAAGTGGGATCAAGGGCCTCCCCTTGTGGCACAGCAGTTGAGTGCTGGGCTGCGAAGCTGCCTGCAGCCTCTGCAGCGTCAGTTTGATCCCCGACCGGTGGCAAGGGTCCCACATGGCGCAACAGACCTCTCCTGTATCGCCTGCTGCTCCCCTCGGCAGTGTGTTTCATCGGTCTGCCTGTTCTGCTCCCCACTCTGGCTCTGGTGAGTTCTCTCACCCTCCTGCACTTCTGAATGTACCCAGTGCTTGTATAAATAAATAAATCTTAAAAATAAATAAATAAATAAAATAATAAATAAAATTAAAAAATAAGTGAGAACAAAGTCAAACTAGGAGATTCAACAAAAGAAAATTTATAAGTAGACTGTGGGCAGGTTCCCATTAGGTCAGGCGGCTGCCGGGCTCCTTGGATTTGCTGGGGTGGAACCAGTAAGCTGTCCCAACATGAATCAGCTTCACTATCAGGTGGCACATCAGTCTTCATTTGTTACGGACTGTTCTCTGTAAAAATCCTTGGAAGTGTAAGATGTTTTCCTAGTAGCTCTATAAAATTCTCATCATGAATATTAGAATTTGAACAGCTTTGCCAAGACATCTGGAGCACCGGGTTCCAGTCCTGAGACTTATTCTTCAGTAAACTCACCTTTGCTCCCTTCCTCTTATTGACACCACGGACTTAAAGGACAAGGATGATATCTGCATGATTTCTGGGGGCAAAAGCGTCCCCAAGCCTCAGACAAGAGAAGGCGAAACCCCAGGACTTGGATACACGCTGCTTGGCTCATGTTGTTCACATCCAAAGGCTCACTGGGGTGAGTTACTGTGTGGACACCCCCACAGGGCCCTGTTGAAACACATCCCCCCCCATGTGTCTTTGTCAGAGTGACCACCCAACCCATGAATGTGCTTCATCTCCTCACACCGTGGGCTCTTATGTCACTGGGGCTTCCTGACACTGAGGTCTGTCTGGGTATCGTCCTCAAAGGTGAGGAGCCAAGGGCAGGAATGAGACTGTGTCCCCACAGACAACACAGTGACTGAGGCACCTGGGGAACTTGGGGTCCCTTGTTTGGAAGATCTCATCCAGGGAATTTGCCTTCCTGTGAAGCATTTCCAGGGGGCCTCCATGCACCCCTACTGCTAAGAGTTGAGGGGCTTCCTTAGGGAGATGCTGCCTGGCTGCTGAGGGGGCAACCTGCAGCAGACTGCGCCTCCCATGCTGTCTCTTGACATGGTCCGGGCATTGGGGGAGACTCCCGAGTAGAGGGGAGTTCCTGTGCTCCCCCGAAAAGGGAAAGTTGTACTTCCCAGAAGAGGGGAGTTCTTGCACTTCCCAAAGAAGATCTGAACTAGGGAGTCTCCATGGCAATGCCTGCTAATGCTCTCCTCTTTGTTCTTGGTTAATGCAAATGTAAGTTAGTTATAAATTGGCTTATGAAACCCTAATTCGGACCCAGGTGACAATTGGCTTATTGTTCTTACGCATGAACTGTCACAAAAGAAGTAAAAATTGTTAAAGATATAGTTAGGATAGAAATGTTTTGGTCCTGAGAACTATGGAGAACAAGCTGCCCTGAACCAGCTGTGCTTGGAAACCATAGCCTAACCTGGGGGTTACATGTTTGTGGCAACAGTACATTCCTGGTGTATGTGAAAGGCCAACAGTTCGCAGGTTGTGAGGAGGTTAGGTATTTCTAGTTAAAAGTTAGATTTCTGTAGAACTGAAATAGTATTGATGAGTTACTTTAGATCACTTTGAAATAACTGATAATAGGCTAGATGAATTGAGTGCTAGGGAATGGGCTGATTTTAGTAATACAGCATAACAGTGGACTTTCATGTCCACCCCAAAATTAGGAAGGCTTGACAGGATGATTGATTGTTACTGAACATAGTATTGTCTTAGACAATTGATTATGCTAGAAAATGAGTTGTACCAAGGAGAGTAATTGTCCCTGTTGCTTTTCTTAATCAGATTAAAGAAGTGTCCTTTTGTAGTATGAGATCAAGAGGGTCTCTGTATGTTCATGAGAAAATATGTAATGATTGTCTCTATTCTGTTTTTTGTTTTTTGTTTTTTATTAAAGAGGCATGTATTTTTATTTGTTTGTTTGTTTGTTTATGTATACAAGCACTGGGTACAGTCAGAAGCGCGGGAGGGTGAGAGAATTCACGAGAGCCAGAGCGGGGAGCAGAGCAGGCAGAAGGACCGAAGTACACTGCTGAGGGGAGCAGCGGGCGGCAGGAGAGGTCTGCGCGCCATGTGGGACCCTCCTCCGGTGGCCGGGGAGCAGCCGGGGATTGAACCGGCACTGCAGAGGCCGCGGGCAGCTTCGCAACCCAGCGCTCAACCGCTGTGCCACCGCCACCGGGGAGGCCCTCTATTCTGTTTTGATGCTTATGCTGAAGTAATCTCACTGCTCACCTTAAGGTATAAATAAAGACCTGCTGAGACCCTCAGGAGGAGATACTTGCACCAGAGAGAGCATCTGTGTCTACCTCACTCCTACCTCGCTCCACTTCCCCTCAGCCCTTTGAAAAAAATTTCACCGACGCCGTCCTCTCCTTTCTGAGATCCCTGACACAACTTCTAGCTAGAGCTGGTCTCCAGCAGCGACTACCAGTGCCTCCAGCACTCAGCTCAGTGCAGAGCCCTGGAAAGCATAAAGCTTTGTCAGAATGTGTTTTTGTTTCTGGAAAATTTGTAACTGAGATTTCGATTATTTTCTGCTGTATCTTCAGAAACTGGAGGGAAAGTGTCAGAGGAAGGCGGTGGTGTCCATGCAGGCCCTTCCCTCACAGCCCTGCCCAGGAGAGTCCCCGAGTGTCTCCTCAGGGGCCTCTGCTGCCTCCTCTAGTGAGCAGAGGAATCACGTCACAGGGGAGGGAGACCTGCCCTGTCACGTCTTCCCTCCTGGGGATGAATGTGGGGCCCCGAGCACGTGTGCAGACAGCACGGGACCCAGCACAGGGCGCACTTGAAACTGAGGGCTCCTAGGGCATTTACAGGAAGGAACTTGAAATATAATTGGAACAAAGAACATAATATATCACTGAGCTGCCTCTGCTGAGAGCCCAAGTTCTAGCTCCGGTGATAGCCGAGACTCAGACGGGCTGGCTCACATGCATCTGGCGGCTTCCTTAGCCCGGCTTCCCGGGCCTTGGCCTAGTCCTTTTTCTGAGCTCAGGGTTTTCATCTGTTCTTGGATTTGTGAGAAGGGAAGTCCATTTCCGCAGCACAGCCTCATGCACTCAGGTTTTTGTTTGGGGGTTCAGGGTGCTCATAGCCCCTTCCCAGGGACCCAGGCTCCATATGTGAGGACACCCTGCATGGTCAGAATCTGGGCGGGGGTGGGGGTGCTGTGGTTGGAAATGGACGGTGATTAGGACCTGGAGCACCTGCCACGGCTGGTCCTGTCATCAGTGGGCAGATCCGGGGATATGCGGGGAACACAGACCTTCCATCCTCATGACCCACACGATGTGACGCGGGGAGGCTGACACACTTGTCCCTTCACCGATGCCTCATTTGACTAATATGATAGGACCCCTGATGCCCAATTCCAAGCTGGTTCTAATGAGTGACCGTGGGAAAGCTGTGTCTCTGGAGACAAGTGTAGGTCTGCCCATGTCCTCAGAAACCAAACCTGTTTCTCTTTAAAATTTATTAAAAGAAAAATTATAATGACCTGTTTTTCTGCACTAGTGATGGTGCAGAAATGAAATCCAAGGTTACTTGTAAATTTGGGATTTTTCTGCAGGGTCATTTTGGTTTCTGGGGTGTAAGAGCACAGAACTGGCCCCTGGTGACCCTCATAGCCCAGACGCCCTCCTCCTGCAGAGGGAAAGTTGTCCCTTTCACTCAAGGACTCTCCAGCCACCCCAGGGTGCAGTGTCCCTGTAAGACATTGTCACCATCAGTGGCATGTCTGAGGAGCAGCCTCTCCCCCAGCACAGGAGCCTGCTGTCCACTCTCTCGGGAGGAGCACATGACTCAGTAGAGAGACTCCCACAGTTCCCATCTGTGGGGACCCAGAGCTTCCAGAGATGTGTGTCCCTCCAGGACCTTTCCTCCTGCTAGAGACGAGACTGAGGTCATAGTATCACTGATGGAAAAAGGAGCCCTAGGCCTACCCCTGGATAGACTCAGAGCAGGTCATTCATGTCAGTGATCTGTGGCTCAGTTTCTCCTCTGGCACCCAGGATATGCCATTATTATAATTACTTTTTAAAGATTTTATTTTTTTATTTTTTATAATAAATATTATTTTTATATTCCCCATACAATTGTAACCCCCTTATTTTGACCCCAATCCCTCCCCTCCTGCCCCCTACCCCCCATAGAGTGTCTCTGGTTCATAGTTTTTTGTTGATTTTTATTTTCACTTTCTTATAGTTATTCATTTTCCTGGTCCCTTATTTAAGTTTTCTAGATTCCTGCTATGAGTGAGACCATCCGGTATTTTCTGTTTTCTTTCTGGCTTATTTCGCTGAGCATGATCCCTTCCAGCGCCATCCATGTTGCTGCAAATTGCATGTGTTTATCTTTTTTGAATGCTGAGTAATATTCCATGGTATATATGTACCACATCTTCTTGATCCAGTCATCTATTTTTGGGCATTTGGGTTGTTTCCAAATCTTACCTATTGTAAGTAGTGCTGCAATAAACATGGGGGTGAAGATATACTCACCAAATGAAGGAGCACCAACATATATATGGCAATTATTATCACTCTGAAAACAGACATTAGAGAAAATATATAGAAAGTAAGAGACTTCAACACCCCACTGTCACCAATGGACAGATCAATGAGACATAAAATGAACAAGGACATTAGAGCCCTAAATAAAGATCTACACCTCATGGGTTTAACAGACATCTACGGAATACTGCACCCCAAAAAATTCGAGTACACATTTTTCTCAAGTGCACACAAATCATTCTCCAGAATTGATCACATACTGGGCCACAAGACAAACATCAACAGATACATTAAGATCAAAATCATTCCAACTAACCTCTCTGATTATAAAGGCATCAAGCCAGAAATAAACCATGAAAAGAAAGCAAGAACCTCCCACTTCATGGAGATTGAAGCCCATACCCTACTGGAAGACCACTGGATTAAAGAGATCAAGAAGTAATTAAAAAGTACTTTGAGTCAAATGACAACGAGGACAAACCTTTCCAGAATGTATGGGACACCCTAATGGATTTTAACTGGCTCACAGTCCCTGGTAATTTGGGGGTCCTTGTAATATTCTTTAATAAGAAAACATGTATTTTAAGTTTGCATTTATAAGAAATAATTGTTTTTTGGCTTTAAACTGAGACAAAAGATTTACATTAGTTTCCCAAAGTCCTTGTTTTTCATTTGGTGTCACTGAAAACAAAGGCAGCTTTCCCGTCAGCTGCTGTGAATCTCTCACTTTAGTCTCCAGCATTTTACCTCCTGCCTCAGTTGTGGTATAAGAATTGGAATTTATACTCCCAACTTCCCCCAGGATTTCTTTGTTCTCTAGTTTATGAGCTGGCCAGGCAGGAGTTCAAAAGAAGATCTGAGGACACAGTCCAGGGATGAGCAGGCAGTGGAGGCCTCATTACCCACCTGGAAGAAAATGACAGGAAAAGCACCCCCTTTTTTGTCATCTCTGACCTGTAGCCAAAAGTCACCCCTTTTGGGTCACATAATTGTGGGGAAAGGTGACCTGCACCCACAAGTGGGAGGGGAGAGATCCCGTGGCTTAGTCACCCTTACCCACGCCCAGCATCTCTCGTCCTGCCCCTACTCCTTTCCATGGGTCTGAACACACAGTCAGGCACCTGCCTGGAGGGCGGGTCTCAGGGGCTTGTGAGATGCCAGGACACAGAGGGGGAGCCTTTCCCAGCTCCCAGGACAATATTTGTGGTGACTGAATGGAGGAGCAGGGAAACCAAGGAGGGGACCCAGCGGCCAGTCCAGGGGGGACAGAAAATCTGTGAGGACAGATTCTGGGGCCGGCTAGGACAAGTTGTTCTAATAAAACTGATAATTACAATATTTACCGTAGATATAAATGGTCATGTATGGCTGTGAAGGTATGAAAACAGCTAAGCTGCCGCTTATGGTTGACTAATAGCCTGTGGATGAAAGGAAAAGGGAGAGTTAGATAAACTTATTTGTTGAAAGATATATTGATATATCACATTTATATGGGGCAATAACATATATTTTGGAGTTTTGTAACTATAATCCCTAAATACACACACACACATATAATATATATACATAGGGTTTGGAAATCAATGTTATTAGGATAAATATAATAAAATAAATAACTATGAAGATGACTCAGGCATGGACTCTGTTCCAAGGAGAGTGTGGTCACAGGAACGTGCTGAGAATGGAGGGGCCAGGGAGGCTTCAGATTGGACTATGGTAGTTACTCAAAAGGTGGAGGGACCAATAAAGTATATTGTTAAATGTAACACCCCACTAAATTGTTTAAATGTTCATTGTTTCCAAGAGAAGAAAAGAATAATATACATAATGTTCTTGACAAGGGTCAAAACTCCTCTAGCAGTAAACTTAAGATTTGTGCATTTTTCCAATGAAATTTTATCTCAAAAATAAATCTTAACCTGATTTGAACTCTACTTATTAATTGGAATGCTCAAGTATTGAGAAATGAAATGTACTCCCTGATATCTGCAACTAACTTGAAATGCATCAAAAAAATAAGATGAATGAACAGAGAGATGGATCCATGGATAAAGATAAAGCAAATGTGGCGAATGCTAATGCTGGAATCTAGGTGGTGAGCTCTGCACTATTATTTCATTTTTTTTCTAAAGACTTACTTATTTATTTACACAAGCACTGGATATAGTCAGAAGCGCAGGAGGATGAGAGAATTCACCAGAGCCAGAGCGGGAGCAGAACAGGCAGAAGGACCGAAGTACACTGCTGAGGGGAGCAGCGGGCGGCAGGAGAGGTCTGCGCACGATGTGGGACCCTCGCCAGTGGGCTGGGGATGGAACCTGTGCTGCAGAGGCTGCGGGCATCTTCGCAGCACAAGTGCTCAACTGCTGCTCCACCAGGGGAGGCCCTGTTATTTCAATTTTCCTGTGTGCTTGAAAATGTTCATAAAATACAACACTGAGGGTTAAGGTTAGGATTAGGGTTAGTGTTTAAAAAAATGAGGGAAAAAAAAAAACAAACACATCTGAGCAGTGAATGTGGCCACAGTTTGTGGGCAGGTCAAGGCTTCCAGCCTGTTCTTCAAAACCTCCAACAGCACCTCCCCAGAGTGGCCTTGTCACTTCCTGGCAGCCTTTCTAGGGCCCCTGAAGGTTGCTCTTCTCTCTGCTCCTTCACATGGAAAATTTCTGCCAGGAGCTTGGAGACGTCCCTGCCCACACCACCCAGGCCTCTTGCCCAGGCCTCGAAAGCTGGCTCTGAGTGTCAGGGAAGCCTGGGAGGTAGCCCCTCAGATCCACAGCACAGGCATTTGCCCCCTAAGTCCTCTCTAGCAGGTTGTTGAAATACACACCAGGATCCAGGGTTTGCATGGTTACGACCAAGTGAGAGCAAGTCAGAGCTGAGCAGTGAGTAGACCAGGACACCTTTCCTTCTTGGAGTGATTTTTTTATTGGCCTTGGGGTTATAATTATCTTGTTCCTTCTTTTGCTTAGTTCCTGTTGTGCTCATTCCTAATCACCCCCAAGACCACTCCAGGGTCAGAATCTCCATGGACATATCACACACACACCAGCTATTCTGCCCGCTTCATCCTGGGCAGACCCCTGTCCCACAGCCTCAGCCCTGCCTCCAGGGGTCTGGGGCCTGCTCACCTGGGCAGGGCTGAAGGCCCAGATCCCTCACCTCACCCTTGGACTCTCCTGTCCCCGCTCCCCTGTGGCTGATTTTCCTGTGTCCTGTTCCCTGTGTCCATCATTTTTGTTTCCCCTTTGCCCACTAGTGTCCTTTGCCCATTAGAGGAGGGACGTGGAAAGTAACCCCTGAGACCAAGCACAGCTGAAGTGAATTTCTGTGCCCCCAGCACCTCCCCTTGCCTGGGCCTGACATGGAGTCTGGGCTGGATTCCCCTGAGGACTGGGCAGGCCTGGCTCCAGGGTCTTCTGGCCTCCAGGCCTGAGTTGTCTCTTGAGGGCCCCAAGGTCTGTCCTTCTCCAGCCTCTTTCTGAAAGTTCCTGGTGGTGGGTCATGGTGTGGGGCTGCTCATCCTCTATAGGAGGAACCGGGTAGGACACTCAGCGTGCACATTTTATCTATGACTGCTCAGGAACTTTCTTGAATTTTTTTCATTTCCACAGTCCATTCTTTCAGAAACTTGTAGTAACTTCTTGGTATCTCCTGATTGACAGAGTCAATTTCTTGTAAGTCTTCTCTCTGCTTGTCATTTATTTTATATTTACATTATTTAGTGGGAGTAAGATTTTAATATTTCAGTTCACCAATTTATTCATTTCTATGATCAAATATCAAATGTCTAATTTTTAAGAACTCTTATTCTGAGCACATGAAATTTATAAAATCTTTCTTTCTTTCTTTTTTAGTATTAGAAAATAACCAAATTTTATACATATATATGTGCATATATGAGTAGGGATCTATACCTAAATGAGTGTCTCAGTGAGAGAGATGGGCCTGGGGCCTCCAGGAGAGAGGAGGTGACTCATATGGAAAGGAAAGGGTGACTCATATGATGAAGACCATTTGTTCTGTAATGTAGGATGGTTTCTCACATTGAAACCTTGTTTGTTGAAATAACTGTAATTTGGGGTATGACTACTAATTTCATACTAGGTAGTTATAGAAGTGGTTTCTTAGATGAGCCCCTTATAAACCTGAACATCTTGGGGAAGCCTGTCCTTCAGAGCATAGTAAATGAGGGGAAGAGAAGATGAGGGTAAGGCTGGGGCAGAGCTGTTTGTTACAGGACAACCCCGATATGAAACGGGTTGTCTGACTGTGGGTCCTCACCCACATGCTTAAAAGGGACTTATTAATGCTCAACTGCAGGCACACACAAGGTTAATAAAAGGTTTATTTACAAGGGAAGGTGAAATGGAAAATGAATAACTCAGGGAGAAAAAGAGGGAGATAAATTCATAAATGTGTCCTACTTGTTCTGCTGACCTGGAATCCCAATGACCCGTGGAGAGCTGGCAAAAAGCCAAGACGCTGACCCAACCCCACATGACTGGTTATATACCCAAGCATGGCTGCTTAACTCCACCCTCAGGTCCTCACAACCTCCCTTTGGGGATCATGGGATTTGTAATTCCCAGTGTCTTGATGGAGTGGGGTGGAGTCCACAAAGCCAGTATGGAGTTTGCTCAGGACATCCTTTCCCCCTAACAGGACCAAGAGAAGATTAGGCTATAGGCCTCCTTAATGTGGTTGGTCCTGGGGCAGGATGTGGAGGGGGGCTGAGGGCAGAGGGGACAGGCTAGTCTGTGGGGCCAGAGCACCTGTGTCAGGGGTGGGAGTGACAGCTGTGGGAAGAAATAAAATCTGTTTTCCTTATGCTTAATTTGTTTTTAATATATATATATATATATATATATTAAATCTCTTGATACTATTGATAATATTGTTAGGGCTCCTGCTTCTCTGCTTTCACAAAAAACATGCTCCTTCCTCCCAGCCCTTGGCTCATGTCAGGTTTACACGTATCTTTGTCACCTTTACTCAGTGTCCGTCTCTCATGACAGTGCAAGCTCCACGTCTCCAGGGTCCTCTCTCTGCTCTTCATTGTATCTGCAGGGGAGGCAGCTTGGGGAGGCAGGAGCCAGCCAGGGAGACAGATGCTGGGAAGTGAAGAGGAGGCAAAGGCAGAGAATACTTGGGAGATGCTCCCTGGTTTCCTGAGAAAAGCATTTCTCAAAGTGTGGTATGTGGAACCCTTGAAGTCATCCAGAACCTTTCATGGGATCCATAAAGTAAAACTGTTTTCAAAACACCACTTAGACACCATTTGTCATTTCACTATTTTGGCTTTTGCTGAGGTAAAATTTAGTAAGAGTGGAGCTCATAGTACTACTGCAGAAGTAGTGATTCCTTACCAGCACTTACCTGCAGAGACAAACATTAAAGCCAATTTCACTTGAAAATGTCATTGAAAAAGCATTAAAAGGTATCTTCTTTTTTAAAAAAAAAAAAAGATTTGTTTATCTTACAAGAACTGGGGTATAGGCCAGAAGCACAGGAAGGTGAGAGAATTCACCAGAGACAGAGTGGGGAGCAGAACAGGCAGAACCACCAAAAGGGGAGCAGCAGGTGAGCCAGAAGAGGTCTGCTGTGCCATGTGGGTATCTCCCTGGCAGGCCAGGAATCTAACCCGCACTGCAAAGGCTGTGGACAGCCTCACAGCACTGCGTTCAACACGCTGCGCCACCAGGGAGGCACTAAAAGTGATCTTCATTATTGCATCATCTTCAAATCCACATTTTAAAATATCTGGTGTGATGACCTGGAAGGACACACAGAGCACTTCTGTGGCCCAGGAAAAATATTTATTAGACTCTTATTTGTGGCAATGTCAATCTTACCTGAAGGGATGGATGACAAAAACTGAGGTTATTTAAATTTGGGTAATTAGCATTCACTTTCCTCAAAATGAATGTTGTTTTTTTGAAGAAAATCAACAGACAATTGACAAATGACAGTAATTTTGCCTGATAAAATATTATTCTCAGAGAAGACCAGAATTATGGAAAATTGAGTGCCATCACTACCTGACAACGTACAATACTAATTTTTCTTTAGGGATTTGCAATTAAAAAATAAAAGATTACTTATTTATTTATTTAAGATTGTATTTTACTTATACAAGAGCTGGGGTACAGGCCAAATGCGTGAGAGGGTGAGAGGAATCACCATAGACAGAGCCGGGGACAGAAGAGGCAGATCGACCGAGGTACACTGCTGAGGGGAGCAGCGGGTGAGACAGGAGAGGTCTGCTCGCCATGTGGGTTGCTCCGAGGCCAGTGGGGATCGAAAAAGCACTGGAGAGGCTGCAGACAGCTTCACAGTGTGGCGCTCAACCGCCTTTGCCACCAGGGAGGCCCGTTTTTTAATAATTTGATTCCAGTGTAATTAACACTAAAGATCTATGTAACTTAGTGAAACAATGTATCACCTTAAAAAAAATCATACATTAGCACAAGTTCCAACCAGTATGCAAGGAGGCCTATGGAAATGTAACAGAATAGGAAATATTCCCTGATACTATTTCAGGTTTCACTTTGCAAATAACCTTTGAGAAACTACCCCTGTATTATCACAGATTCTCCAAACTAGGCTGGTTTCTGGGTTTTGTGCCTCCTCCCTCCAAACCAATTGTCATGTTAGTTCTGAGGATGGTCAGTGAGGATGCTTCAGTGTCCAGGAAGGAAAAACTGAAATTGTGAATTTTTTGACCCTTCTCCTCAGATCCCCCAAAGACACAGGTGACCCTCCACCCCACCTTTGAGCATGAGGTCACTCTGAGGTGCTGGGCCCTGGACTTCTACCCTGTGGACATCACCCTGACCTGTCAGCAAGATGGGGAGGACCTGACCCAGGACACAGAGATGGTGGAGAACAGGCCTGGGGAGGACAGAAACTTCCAGAAGAGTGGGTGGCTATGGTGGTGCCTTCTGGAGAGGAGCAGAGATACACGTGCCATGTGCAGCATGAAGGGCTGCTGAAGCCCCTAGTCCTGAGATGGGGTAAGGAGGGGGACGTGGGCCCAGAGCCTCCTGGGGGAATCAGGAGCCCTTCTGGAGATCTTCAGAGGGTCAGTATGTTCCTGGGGCTCAGGGTCTTCCCTTCCCATCCCTTCCAGTGCCCCCTCTTCAGGCTTCCATCCCCCCCACGGGCTTCATTGCTGGCCTGGTTCTCCTTGGAGCTGTGCTCACTGGAGCTGCGGTGGCTGCAGCTGTGATATGGAGGAAGAAGCACTCAGGTAGGGAAGGGAGTGGGGGATCTTGTCCACTGGGGGCTTTCATGTCCCAGGCAGAACTTGCCCTTTCTGGTTAGTAGGGAGTATGATCCACACACATGTGTTGCCCAGTCTGGAGCTGATTGCTAACACTCACTCTTTTGTAAAGCACTTATGAAAATGAATTACCAATTGTTCACCTTATAAATGTGGTGATGGGATCTGTTTCCTTGTAAATGTCATCGGGGGAGGACCCTGCTGAGGAAAGACTCCAATCCCCTTTCATATCCATTCTTCATATATCCCAGTCCTGACCTGGGTCCTCAGTCACAGTTCTTGAAATTTCCCTGTGACCAAGACTTGGAGATTCCTTTAGGACTCCATGGCCTGACTCCTCCCCTGTCTCACATGAGGTATCTTCCACAGGGGGACAAGGAGGAAGCTACACTCAGGGTACAGGTAAGTGTGGATCAGGGGTTGGCTCCTGAGCCCCTAAGAACAGTGTAGAGGGAGCTCTAGGGAGATTCACCCTCATCAGTTCCTCTGAGGGTCTCATCTCAGGACTCTGACCAGATCTCTTCTGTGCTTCCTCAGGCAGCAACAGTTCCCAGGACTCTGGGATGTCTCTCATCCCCTGGGACACACCAGAGGATGGGGCCAGGTTGTGAGTGGCTGTGAGTGGGACATCTTAGGATGTAGTGGACTATTGAGAATGTTATCACTTAATATAATTCACCTGAATTTCTTCAATATTATTTTCCATCATAGAAAGAGCTCTGCCTTGTGTGGGACTGAATGTTATAGGATTTCACTCACCTCCATTTTGCAACCTCAGTATCCTCTGATTTATTTCATTTTATTTGTTTTTTAGCTGTCAGTGATTGATATAACATTTGTATTAAATCTATTTGTTCCCTTACATCATTGTTAATGTTTGTATAATATTTGATTTCTTTCTCAGGTGTAGTCCTTATAGTTCTCTCACCACCACAGCACCCATGATCCATCACTACAGCCCCATCTCTCTCCTTCCCCCTGCTGTATGCCTCAGATCTATGATCTGGTTGCAAGTTTTGTCTTTAGTCTGACCCTTTGTTTGATTTCTGTATATCCCACATATAAGGGAAACCATCTGATATTTATTTTTTTCTTCTGACTTATCAAGCTCAGTATCTCTTCCTACCCCATCCATATTTCCCAGATGGCCTGAGTTTCTGTTTTTGATCACTGAGTAGTATTCCACTGTATAAATGTACCACAACTTCTTGATCCATTCACGATCCCCTGATTAAAACACAATGGTAACCTGAAGCAGGACGTTTCCCAAGCCTTGGGGGAGTCTGATGCTTAGTTTCTGTTGCTTTCCCAAGCCTGCTGCTTGCTGGAGAGAAGTTGCTGGGTGTACTGCACTGCTTGCCTGAGGTGGTAGCCATGACTCCCTTGAACCCCCTTCCCTAACAACAAAGAATGTTTATGCTATGATGCATGGGGTAGCACGTTTCTTCATACAAACTTTATAAATGGCACTTGCCATTCTTGTTCCTGGGAGCTCAGCCCCTTGGGAAGTGATCCCACTGAGCCCACTGATGTGAAAATTAAGTGTCTCCCTCTCCACCTCTCTGAGTGCCATT
This sequence comes from Talpa occidentalis, assembly GCF_014898055.3. NCBI lineage: Eukaryota > Metazoa > Chordata > Mammalia > Eulipotyphla > Talpidae > Talpa > Talpa occidentalis. Next base: position 23,519 of record NW_023605206.1, read on the forward strand.
GGATTTCTCTGGAAAATTGCTGTAATATTTTTGGTTCCCTGATGGGGAAGCCAGCTGCGCTGGCTGCTTTGGCCACCGGTCTGGAGTTGGGGCTGTGCCCAGTGATTCAGGAAACATGGTACCACCACCCATTTTTTTGTCGGATCCCCTTTCCTGAGGTGAGCAGAGCTGGGACACCACCTTCATACCTTACCAGGACTCGCAGAGAGAGGTGGACAGACAGACCCCTGTAGACTTCTGGATAAGGTAAGGCCCTGGGGCCCTGGTTCTAGTTCAGCCCGCCCCATGGGACAGAAGATTTGCTTATCACCTCTCTCGCCCCCTTATGGGGCCAAGTAGAGTTGTCTGGTGGGTGGAATGCATAGCCTCTGTGTGCATGTGTGAGTGTATGTAACGGTCCCACAACTTCGGTTACAAGATCTGAGTGGTCTTGTCCTGCAGTTCCATGATGACATCATAAGGCCTGTAGGCGACCTTTTCAAGGCAGTAGTCCAGGAGTTATTTGGGCTCGCCAGAAGCCAAGACACGTATTAAAACTTCGAGAGAAGTGCGGGTAGGAAAGATCACGAGTGTTCCCCTCTCCTTTTGTTGTGGCATTGAACACAATGGGAGGGTGGGGGCTCAGAGTAAACCCTCTATTCTTGACTGCATGATCAAAACTTTTAAGAAGAGGTTCCATGAAGATTATGGGGTTGTCTTGACCCCTAAGAAATATTGGACCCTGTGCCAGGTAGAATGGCCTCGTTTCCAGGGCAAATGGCCTCCAGAAGGAATTCTTGACATCCCCATAGTCCAGGCAGTGTGGAAAGTTGTGACAGGTTCCCCAGACCACCCTGAGCATTTTCCGTATATTGATTCACGGTTGACAGTCGCTCAGCTCCAACCCACTTGGGTCTGCAGTTGCAGTTTAGGCCAGGGAGGGTGTCAGGTCCTCGTTGTACATGGCCACCACAGTGTTCAGCCAACCAACATGTCTAAGACTGCTTCTGTCATTCAGAAAGCTGATGAATCCCTGGGTGATTTCTGTGAGCGTTTGTGTGAGACTTTCCACATTTACACACCTTTTGATCCAGAGTCACTAGACAACCACTGAATAGTTAATGCAGCCTCCATAGCTCAAGCAGCAACGACATCCGCCACAGGCTCCAAAAGCTAGAGGGCTTTGCTGGCATGAACACAACTCAGTTACTGGAGGTTGCCAATAAAGTCTTTGTCAACCGTGACTATGAGACCCGCCGTGAGGCAGATGCCACCTTGAAAGAAAGACCTCCCTCTTGACTGCCGTCCTGAACAAGCCCAACCTGACTTGTAAGAAGGGTCCTTCCCGGCGGGGCCGACAGCCAGTTCCCCTGAAGCCATACCAGTAAGCCTATTGCAAACAAATGGCCCACTGTAAAAATAAGTGTCCTGAAACAGCAGCTCAGCAGCGCCATGAGGGACCACCAAAAGGGGGGGAATATCAATAAGAGCCCTTCAAGGATAAAAATTCCCTCATCGGGATGGCGGTCTTGGCCTCAGACTAGGACAGAACAGGCTCAGTCATTCAAGCCCAGCACAGATCCTGTCCAGCTGATTCCTCTAGAGACTAGACTCGGTATTCAGGAGCACATCAACAGGCTTAAGGCTGCAGGCATCCTGATGGAGTGTCAGTCTCCCTGGGACACTCCACTCCTGCCAGTCAAAATGCAGGGAGAGGCCAGATACTGTCCTGCACTCTCCACTTGCCTGCCCCCACCTCCACATCTTTTGTCTCTGCATCACAGTCATGAGTCAGTCTTTTTGCTTCCAATGGGAGAGCCCCTGGACACATCAAAAGACTCAGTTAAGCTTGAAAAGGCTGCCACAGTTTAAAAAAAAACAAAAAACAAAAAACACAACTCTCTGTGTAGGGAGCCCTTGCTGCAAAACCCTGGGCCTTCACCTGCACCTTTCAAGGCAAAAGATCTGTCAGTTAGAGATTCTTGCTATGTGTTTGCCACCATCCACATGCATGGGACATTTTAGATGCTAAAATCCTCCAGTTGCTAGAAGCAACCTGGTGTCCAGCCAAAATAGCGGTCATTTACTATGAGGGACATCAAAAAGGAATTCCTTCGACTGCTAGAGAGTCTGGAGTCCAGTTAAAGTGGTGGTTATTCATTAGCCAGCTGGCCAACCTGAAAGCCAGGTTGGCAGCAGACTGGCAGGACAGGACCATCCAAAGCCAGCGGCCCCTGGGCTGGGGCGGTGTCCACATCTACAGCCCCACCACAATTCTGGCGTTTGGGGAGCAATTCAGGCGGGTGTCAGTACAAAGAAAACTGCATCTTTAGTCCAGGTCGTGGAGCCCGCACGGGGGCAAGACAAACTTGGGTGCCAGCCTGGTGCGAGAGCCCCCCATCCCACGCCAACGGGACCACAGCATGGTGCCCACTTTTCGCCCAACGCCAGGCAGAGCCCCTCCTCCTGGCAGCCCTCCAGCTGGCTCAGCTTCTGCTAACAACTGCCAAGGTCCTTACCACCTGGGGTGCTGGGGCCCCTAGGAGCTGCCCCTTGGCACACAGTGTGACACCTGCACAAAAAGCAGCAGAGGTCATGCAGCCTGCAGTTCTCAGCCTGCAGGTACCTGTTAAATTGCATGAGTCACAGATCTAGATGGCCCTGCAGCTGCTGACTCACCTCCTAGATGAGGTGGCCTCACTGCACCAGAGCAGCCAGGTGCACCACCTTCTCCTCCTGCAGGCACCACACCACCTCCTCCTCACCCAGTGCTACCATCCCCTCCCCAATCAGCTCCTCCACAGTGCCCACCTCGGGCACCCATGGTGGCTCAGCCGAGACATCCCCTGCCGCCAACACGTCCTGGAGACCCCAGTGCTTAGGCTCTGGCTCTGCAGGCAGCAGCGACAGCCGAAATAAGACAAAAGAATGCTTGCGTCAAAAATAAAGGAGAAGGGCTTCCCCAGTGGCGCAGCGGTTGAGCACTGGGTTGCGAAGCTGCCTGCAGCCTCTGCAGTGCTGGCTGCTCCCCGGCCACCAGAGGAGGGTCCCAAATGGCGCGCAGACCTCTCCTGCCGCCCGCTGCTCCCCTCAGCAGTGTACTTTGGTCCTTCTGCCTGCTCTGCTCCCCGCTCTGGCTCTGGTGGATTTTCTCACCCTTGCGCGCTTCTGACTGTACCCAGTGCATGTATAAACAAAACAAACAAACAAACAAATAAATAAATCTTTAAAAAATAAAAAGGAGAATATTCCATTGTGTATATATACCACATCTTGATCCAGTGGTATATAGATCTTGATCTATTTTTGGGCATCTGGGTTGTTTCCAGGTTTTGCCTATGGCAAATAGTGCTGCAATAAACATAGGGGTACAGGAATTCTTTTGAATACATGTTTTTGTGTTCTTTGAGTAGATTCCCTAGGAGTGGAATTGCTGCATCATATGGTAGCTCCATTTTCAGTAGGCTGAGGAACCTCCAGACAGCTTTCCATAGTGGTTGGACCAGTTTGCTCTCCCACCAGCAGTGTAGGAGAGTTCCTTTTTCACCACATCCTCGCCAACATTTGTTGTTGCTAGTTTTTATTTTTTTTTGATATGTGCCATTCTTAATATTACTCAGCAATCAAAAAGATAAATTCATGCTATTTGTTGCAACTTGGCTGGGGCTAGAAGGACTTATGCTCAGTGAAATAAGCCAGAAGGAAAAAGAAAACTATTGCATGGTTTCACTTAGAGTAGGAATGTAGGGGAAACAAAGAAGACATCAGTGTAAAAAAATAATAACAGTATAAAATACACAAAGCAAAAAAAGACAGTTATAAATCAGAGACAACCTGCAGGGGAGGAGGAGGGAGAGGGATCAGAGGGATGAGAGAGGAGCACAGGGGACTGAGGTGATGGTGCACGGGTGCCTTGGTGAAGGAAATTTTATGGGGACTATACCTGAGGGGAGCGGGGAAGCAAATATTGTTTAAAAATGAACAATGATGTAAAAATAAATAATTAAAAAATAATAATAAAAGCATATCAAATTAAAAAAAATATATAGGAGAAAACACCAGACAGATAAACTTTTGTTCTTTCAGTTTGCTTCTTCAGGTGCCAGATTTGTGTACAACACATGGGTTCCTCCCCTTTTAAGGACCTGTAGGTGGACTTCACAAAAATCAAGGCTTGCAGAGGCTACAGATATTTACTTGTTCTGATCTTCACTTTCTCTGGGTGGGTAGCGGCGTCCCCACCAGAACAGAGAAGACCCAAGAAGTCACCAAAGCTCTTATAAGAGAAATAATTCCTAGATATGGGGTCCCCTTGACTATTGGCAGTGATACTGGCCCAGCCTTTGCTGCTGAAATCGCCACTCAACTGACTCCTTACTTCACATAAAATGGATTCTTCACATGCCTATCGGCCACAGAGTTCAGGGAAAGCAGAGCGTGTCACTCGAACCATTAAAACCACTCTGGGAATGTTTTGCCAGGAAACAGTTTTGCCCTGGGTGGACCATCTCCCCTTAGTGCTTCTCAGAATTCGGTGTACTCCTGGTGCCAGCGGCTACAGCCCCTTTGAGACTTTTTTTAAGATTTATTTATTCATTTATACAAGAACCAGATATAGGCCAGATGCGCGGTAGGGTGAGAGGATTCACCAGAGACAGAGGGGGAAGCAGAACAGGCAGAATGATGAAATACACTGCTGAGGGGAGCAGCGGGTAAGACAGGAGAGGTCTGCCACACCTCACTGGCCGGCCGGGATTGAACCAGCGCTGCAGAGGCTGTGGACAGCTTCACAGTGCAGCGCTCAACTGCCTGTGCCACCAGGGGAGGCCCCCCTTTCAGATTTTGTTTGGCTGGCTCCCCTGTTGTGTCTATGGTGAGCGGAGACCTCAGACAAACTGGCGAACTGGGACTAAGTCAGCGGCTGCAGCTCCTTAGTAATGTCCTACACAAGATTCATGAAACTGTCATCCAGAGGGCCCCATTCCTCTGGGATCCCCAGTTCATCCCCACAAACCTGGGGACTGAGTCTGGGTAAAGGACTGGAAAAAGAGCCACTCAAACCTATCTGGGTGGGACCCTGTACTGTCACCCTTATGACCCAACTGCTGTCAAAGTTGCAAGTGTTACTCCGAGGGAACACCGCTCCTGAGTTAATCCAGCTTGCTCCAGACATTGGAACAGTGGAGGGCCTGCCCAGACCCTGCACACCAACTCACACTGATCCTGGAGAGAGACTCCGACCAAACACAATGACCTGCTGCAGCCCTGCTCCAACCACAGCCCGGAAGCTGGTTAGCGTGCGCATGGCAGAAGCTTGAGGAGAATCACAGGAAAAATGCTTATGGGCTGCTGAGTTGGACCCCAGTGTTGGCTGCTTCTCTTGTTTCTCTTGGTGGGACAGCATCACCACACTGTGCCTCGCTCACTCCCATCCTGAGTCCACTGGTCTTTAATCTGGCCACACGGTTTATCCAGTCCCATTTGAAGGCTACTAAACTCCAAATGTTAGTTAGACAATATGAGTCCTTAAGCTCCTTTCCTGCTGCTTGCTATGAGTCTATATCTTGATACTCCCTAGATCATAGTGGGGGCATCAAAAGGGGGGAAATGAAGCAGAAAGTTTCCCAAGCCTGCTGCTTGGGGGAGTCTGATGCTTAGTTTCTGCTGCTTTCCCAAGCCTGTTGCTTGGGGGAGTCTACTGCTTTGATTCTGCTGCTTGCTGAAGTGAAGAAGTTGCTGGATGCACTGCATTGCTTGTCCGTGGTGTTAACAATGACTACCTTGAACCACCTTCCTGAACAATAAAGAATGCTTACGCTATGATGAATGGTATGGCTTGTTTCCTCACACAAACTGTATAAAACCTTGCCTTTTTTGTTCTTGGGTGCTCAGCCCTTTGGGGAGCGATCCCACTGAGCCCACCAGTGTGACATTTCTCTCTCCACCTCTCTGAGTGCCGTCTGATTTCTCTGGGAAATTGCTGTAACAAAACTACTTAATGTCTGTGAGAATGGCTTTTATCAGACCAGATATTAACAAGTGCTGGTGAGGACATGGCAAATAGGAAACTGTCCTACATTGTTTTGGGGAATGTAGACTACTTTGGTTTGGATGGAAACACTATCAAGGTTTCTACAAATAGTCAAAGCTCTCCTGACTAAAATGAAGGAAAATGGAGGTATCATACTCCCAGACTTCAAACTATACTACAAAGCCAAAATAATTAAAACAGTATGATACTGTAACAAAAACAGACACACAGACCAATGGCATTGAATAGAAAACTCAGAAATCAACCCACATATTTATGGACAACTCGTCTTTGACAAAGGAGCAAAGTACAGACTATGGAACAAGGACAGTTTGTTCCATAAATGGTGCTGGGAAAACTGAACTGATACATGCAAAAAATGAAGCTGCCTACTACCTCACACCATACACAAAAAAATAACTCAAAATGGATGAGTGAATTCAACATAAGACCTAAACCCATGAAATATATAGAAGAAAATATAGGCAAAACACTATATGACATATATCTCAGTAATATCTTTAAAGACATCCCCCAAAGCAAAGAAAAAGAAGGAAAAGATAAACAACAGGCATTACATCAACCTAAAAAGCTTTTGTACAGCAAAAGAGACATTAACCAAAAAAAAGAGACACCCTTCTGATTGGGAGAAAATTTTTGTGCACAATGCAACTGATAAGGGACTGATCACAAAGATCTACAAAGAGCTCAGATGACTCAACAAAATTAAACAATCCAGTCAAAAAATGGGCAGAAGAGCTAAAAAGACTTCTCCAAAGAGGAAATGCAAATGGTCAACAGGTATACAGAAAAATGTTCAACATCACTTAAATCAGGGAAATGAAAATCAAAACCACAATAGATACCACCTTACTTACACCAGTGAGAATGGCACATATTAAAAAAAAGTGGCAACAACAAATGTTAGGAAGGATGTGGAGAAAAAGGAACTCTCCTGCACTGCTGGTGGGAGTGCAACCTGGTTCAACCATTATGGAAAACTGTATGGAGTTTCCTCAAACTACTAAAAATGGAGCTATCATATGACCCAGCAATTCCACTACTAGGAATCTACCCAAAGGATACGAAAGCATTAATTCAAAAGGATACCTGCCCCTCTATGTTTATTGCAGCACTATTTATGATTGGTAAGATGTGGAAACAACCCAAATGCTCAAAAATGGATCACTGGATTGAGAGGATGTGGTACATACACGGTGGAATACAATTCAGCAAACAAAAATGATAAGTGCATGCCATTCTCAACATAGATAGAGCTAGAAAGGATTATGTTCGGTGAAATAAGCCAGAAAGTTGAAGAAAAATACTGGTTGGTTTCACTTATAGGAGGAATATAGGGGAATCAAGGGATCAGGGAAAAATTAACAGTATTAATTAAAAAAAACCAAAATTAGGAGACAACTATAAATCAGAGATATTTTGCAAGGGAGGGGGAGATAGAGGGAGCAAAAGAGGGAAGAGAAGAGCACAAGGGACTATGGTGATGGTTCATGGGTGAAGTGGTGCTGGGAATTTTAAGGGGAATACACCTGAAAGGAGAAAGCATACAAGCATAGAGTGTACAAAAATGGACAATGATGTTATACATATATATAAAACAGTGTTGAGGTTTCTTAGAAAATTAAAAATGGATCAGCCACAGAGCCCAGCAGTCCTACTCCTACGTATGTACCCACAGAACACAAATACACTGCTATGAAGGGTACCTTGCACATCCATGATCACTGCAGCACTAGTTACAATATCCAAACAACGGAAACAACCCAAATGCCTGAAAACAGATGAGAAATCAAGAAGAAGTGGTGTATCGATAATAGAATACTACTTATCAGAAAAACATAAATACATGCCATCTGAGGCAATGTGGATGGATCATGCTAATTGAAATAAATCCAAAGGAGAAAGACAAATATGTCACTCATATATGGTACAGAGAAGTCTAACAAAGATATATATTAAGGCAAACTTAAAAACTAACCTTTGAAACTGTGCCTATTGCTGACCAGGGCTGCAGACCAGTCCAGGCTTCCTGGCCAGGCAGAGATGGATGGTGGATTGAAGCTCTCTAGCTTGGCATCAAACTCATTTGACGACAAAGCCTGACTCCCCCTGACTGAGTCCCCGATTGTGTCTTGTTGCACCTGCACCACCACTGGGTGCCCAGCCTCCTCTATTTGCTAGAGCTAAGATGGATCTTGTACTCGATGCTGCAGATAATTATGTTTTATACCATTTCTATATCCAACCACTGGGCCAGAGTATGACATCTTCCAACAAACTGTCATTCTCTGGGTTATAAGAAATCTTGCTGCTTTTATCCTGTATTTCCTCTTTGCACCAGTGAGCTGTTACTTTGTCTATAATCATTCCCTAACGAACCACCCACAATATTTATAGAATCAAGCCTACTGAGAATCATGTTTACTGTTCGGTCATTACCATGGATTAAGAATTCCCACCATTTCACTGTTTCTGTGGAGCTGAGAGGATGCAGCAAATTACATGACACCATAGGAGAATTTCAAACAGCTGGATTCAACTCATTGTTCCTGTATGATCCGTCCTCTTTCTCACCAACATGCTGATCTACTGGATTCACAGAGGCCTTCATCGTAGACTTATAGATAAGCGAATCCATGAACCTCATCTCTGGAAGATCCCTTCTTTACCTGCAAGTCATGGTTTTCACCCTATAGATGACTTTCTTCAAAGTCTACCTTATCATCTCTACCTTTAATCTTTCCATTACAGAAGCTGGTTTATTTAGGTTGTACATCTCGGTGAGTGTCTGCACAATTTCTATTCATGACAGTGATTTCCGTCTCTCAAATCTTAAGGCCATTTATTAATGACTCAGCTCATCATACAGACCTTCACCTTTTCTCTAACTACTGTGCACAATATTTTACACTGTGGGGTAGAACTGGAGACCCATTCAAAAACTCTTCCGCCTTTGAAGGGAAGAAGGTGAGAGAAAAAAAAGCACAACAGCCGGCAGGAAATTGTAAAAATTGAGAAATTATTCAGTGGAGAGATTATAAAGACCGAGCAGATTTTCCCAATGATTAAATATTTTTAATGAGGGAAAATAATCTACATCCAGCCAGGAGACATAGCGATGGCAGCATTTGAAACTCCACATTGAGGGCCCTGCTGAGGGATGGTCATGCCGAGAGACCAAGAGAAACCAACCTCCTGCGTAAATACCAGGGGGTGACCTAAGAAGTGACTGTGTCTTTCCAGCCAGTGAACCTGTAACTTATATTTTCTCATCAATAATTTTTAAAAAGGTGGAGAGAAAATAAATGATTGAGGGGACCAGGTTACGTCCTTTTGCCTTAAGCCACCACATTCATTAAGGAAAAATTGTGCTAATAGCACCAAGGCTCAGCACCATGACAAGGAACACGAATACAGTGACAGGTGGTGCCTGGTGTCAGAAGTGAGCTCCATCTTCCATACTGGTCCGGCAATGGCCACTTGTAGTACTTTGTTCAACGGGGAGCCGCAATGGAAAGCAGGTCTTATAAAACCTAGTAGTGACTCTGTGAATGACCTTTTCATATTTCATATGCCCCCCTATTCTCTGGGGACATTGTCAAATGTTACATTTTACTGATGAAGAAGTAAACTGGAATTAAAAAAAAAATGATACCATCATGATTTATCAGATGTGGTATTATTTAGTTTAACATTTTAATGTTTATTTTTTAAAAACTATTATGTAATAAGTGTAAAATCATGTGAATGTAAATATATGTAGAAAGGGAAATGTGATGCCCAAGTAATATTTCACTTATTTTTTTTAAAGATTTATTTATTTATACAAGCACTGGGTACAGTCAGAAGCGCGGGAGGGTGAGAGAATTTACCAGAGCGGGGAACAAAACAGGCAGACTGATGAAATACACTGCCAAGGGGAGCAGCGGGCACGGCAGGAGAGGTCTGTGAGCCATGTGGGACCCTCGCTGGTGACCAGGGATTGAACCGGTGCTACAGAGGTTGCAGGCAGCTTCGCAGCCCAGCGCTCAACCGCTGCGCCACCAGGGGAGGCCCTCACTGTTGTTTTTTAAATAAACCGAGGCCCTGCAGTTCTGACATGTTTCGAAGTTACAAATCTGTAACTGTCTGTGAAGGGCAACGCTGGCCAAGTGTTTCCTGTCACTGAAGATGAGCTGACATTGTTGTCTTCCCTTCACTTTTCCCATCTCTGCTGCCAAATAATTTAATAAATACATTCATATGTGTTAACATAAAAACATTGGGAAAACACTTACTATTAGCTATTTATGTGAAACCAATAAAAGTTGATTATGACTGTTAAAAACACGTTCACACAAACCGACCCTTGGAGTCTGCATAGGGGCTGGCAGAGGGGCAGTGGGAAGGGTGACCCCAGAGTGGGGGGCCTCAGTGGGTTCTGCTGGAGGCCCATGGGCTCGGGGGTGGTTGTGTGTAAGGGGCAGGACAGGGCACAGTGCATGTTTTCTAATCCAGCAGACCAGGTAAAGGAGGAGTCAGAGTTCTGGAGCCCTCAGTGGCTTTTGCAGGCTTTTTTATTGGGATTTACCAGGTAGACAGCAGGCAGGGGTGCTGGGAGGCCGGGAGGCTGGCAGGCGTACTAGCCCCCAGCAAGTCTTCACTCTGGGCACTCCAGTGTTCTCTGCTTCTCTCTCGGCTTCTGCTGGCGTCCCCATGACGCCGCCCTTAAAAGCCTACTCTCAGCCCAGGTGAATCCCATCTACATATGCCCACACACTACTCCAGGTGCCCGCCATCAGGCATGCATTCAGGACCGCAGGGTTCCGTCATCTATCCTAATGGTGGGAGGGCAGAAAAGCCTGACACTTTTTCTTTACCCTACAGTGTGCTACAGTGACTGCACCTGGGGGAACCTGCCCTTCTACCGCGTAAACAGTGATGTGACAAGTGCCCCCTCCGTAAGATCCTCTGATTCCTCTTGCTGCAAGGGCATCCTCATGTGTCTGGGGTCACATTAGCATAAGGTGAGGAGGTGGGGAGACTGTCCCAGGCCTGCCCACAAGGCCCCTCCCCACACTGATCTGTGTCTCTCCTTGATGTCTTTCCTGCTCCAGCAGAAGCAGGGCTGACTCCACCCCTGCCTGTACTTTGTGTTTTCCTGAGGAATAATGTCTACTTGCCCATTGAAAATAATCATTTATGAAATTATTTTTCTTCCCTTGTCATGTGGGATTGATGGGTTAATTAGAAAGATGCCTAAAATTTGAGAATAAATAAGTAGGCGCCATGAGGACCAGCCAGAACTGCAGGTTTGCTGTGCTGAATCTGTGCAGCTGGGGGCAGGAGAGGCTGTGAGGAGCTGAGGCAGACGGGACCTGTGCCCAGTCAGTGCTCAGTGTGTTGTGGGCTTTGCCATGGTCCCTCCTCAGGGGTCATCTCTCTGCTCCTTTGTCCTTGTCCTTCAGGAGCACCTGTCCCAGCAGGGCCTGTGATTACAGGGGCTTAGACATCACCTGGGCCTGTCCTGTCTCCAGGATGTGTGTGGAGCCTGCGTGTGGCTGGATTAGGCTACGCTCAGACCAGGGTTGGGCCCTCGGGCCTCAGTCTGTTTATATTTTGCTTCTTTGGGTTTTTGGAGCACTCCTGTTCTTTTTCATGTTCAGTCAGGCTTAGGCATCCACCATTGTCCCCACAAGGCCCAGGGCTGCCCCTGCTCACAGGCATCTGGTGTTAGAGATGAATTTTCAGACACATCCTGGTGTGGGTAAGAATTGTGGGGAAGGTGACTGTAAGGGCAGGAATGACACAAAGCAGGTTTTCTGGGTAAAGGAGGAGTCAAAGTTCTTAATGGCTTTTGCAGGTTTTTATTGGGATTACCATGTACATGGCAGGCAGGGGTGCTGGGGGGCTGGTAGGCAGGTCTTCACTCTGGGCTCTCCAGCCTTCTCTTGGCTTCTGCTTCTCTTGCTTCTCTCTTGGCTTCTGCTGGCATCCCTGTGACACTACCCTTAAAAATCCAGTCGAATCCCATCTACCTATGCCCACACCCTACTCCAGGTGCCCGCCATCAGGCATGCATTCAGGACCACAGGGTTCCATCATCTATCCTAATGGCGGGAGGGCAGAAAAGCCTGATACCTTTTTCCTTACCCTACAGTGACCCGGAGAAAGCATATGGGGACAGGAAGAAGTTACTTTCCTAGCATGGACAGGTGGGCCTCACTAGGATGGTGCCTTTGAGAGAAGACCTGACGGACACGCCATGCCCACAGGGTGTCTGTGGAAGCTCTGTCCAGGCAGGGCGACCTCAGCCCAGACACCCCAGGACAGGGATGTCTGTGCGTCAGAGGCTGCGGCTGGGGCAGGGGTCCCCTGAAACGGGGTCTGTGCACTCACATCATGCAGACTTTGAGGATGTTGGAAGGGTTTTGCCTTTTCTCTGAGTAAGACGTGGGGTCACATGGCCTCTCTGGACAGAGACCACCCATGTCTGGGCCCTTTAGGAACATCCACCATAAGACACAGGTGTGTGGGGGAGAGAGCACCTGGAGAGAGACTCCAGGATGACACAGGAGAGGGGCGTGTGGAGAAGCCCCCCTTGCTTCTCAACACTGGGCTCGCCCCAGGGACAGGAGGACTTGGGAGAGACCCGTGGGGACACCTGCCTTGACTGTTGTTTCTGCTTTCCTTTTGCTCCTTTTGTCCTAAGCCAGCCTGATTCCTGTCATCAGCTTCTGTGGGTCCCCAATAGAAGGTGCCTGAGACTTGTGGCAAATTTCAGGCTGCAGTGGCCCCACTTTGGGGAAACCCAGTTTGGTTAAGTATTTACCCACAAGGGGACGGTAACGGATGTGTTGTTGAGAAACTCTTCTCTTCTCTTCCCTTCCTCTTGTTTTCCGTGACTCTCCTGTGTCCTTTCACACTCAGAGTGTGCTCTCCCTTTATGCGGCAGAGGGCAGAAGCCATTTAGAGTATGCAGGTTTGGGGGTATTGGGGTGCCCCTCATTCTGCCTGTTAATGGACTGGGGGTGTTTTCTCTGACCAAGACTCATTTCCCTTTCTCTGCTGCTCTGTCCCACCGGGTCCCTCACCCTGAGGCAGGAATCCCTCCCAGAGTTAGAGAGGAGTACAAGCCCTTAGTGGGGATCTGACCCGGCTCCTGCTGTGTTTGGGGCAGGACCTTGTCCTCGTCCCTGGCAGGTCAGGGCTGGGGAGGGACTGAGCTTCAGGTGAACTGAACAGACAGAGCAGAACAGGGGCCTATGGGAGACCCCCAACTCCTTGGGCATAGTGTTGTGTGTCCCAAGTCTTCTCAGGATACCTGCTCACATGAGGGGACAGGACCACAAGCAGGCGCTGGCCTGTCCTTCATGGGGGCCTGGGTCTGGGCCTCTGTCCTGGGGAGTCACTGGGTATGATGATGGGGAGGGGAGGGCAGTTTGTACCCCGGGACCAGGTTCTGGGTATGGAGGGGCCTGGTGCTCTGAGCAGAGTGGGTCTGGGGTGTGGGTTCCACAGGGTGGGAAGGGAAGGGAGGAGGATATTTTTCTCCAATAAACTTCATGGTCTCTAGCAGCACAGAGGCTCAGCAGCCCTGAGAGGAGCCAGGTCTGTCCTTCTTGGTCTCAGGGCCTAAGGGGTCACCAGGAAGGGCCCTGCTCCTGCTGGTGGGGGTCCCTGGGCCCTTCTCCCCCCCTGAGCCCAGAGCTCCTGGCTGCCCTGCTCCTCTGTGTGGGCCTGGATGCCTCCTGCCCTGTCTCTCCCCAGCCCTGAGGAGATGGCGCCTGCTCCTGCCCCAGCTCTGTGCTCTGCCTCTCCCCTCCCTGCTGCTCCTCCTCCAGCTGACCTCCGAGGGTCCTCAGGTGAGTGTGTCCCTCCCTGTCCTGTGTCTCCCTCAGGTGGGTGGGGCTCTGGGAGCTCTTCTTTCAGGAAGGATGGCTTTGGGAGGGCCCTGGCTCTAGAAAGATTGAGGTATTCCCCAACCACTATTGTGATGACACGGTTAAGAGTAGTCACTGAGAAAATCAGGGTGACTCTATAGATGCCAAGGTGAAAGAATTCACCAGAGACAGAGTGGAGAACACAAAAGGGGGTTTTATTGAAATTCACTGCTAATGGAAGCAGCAGGTGAGACAGGAGAGGTCTGCATGTGAAGGAGGATTTGAGACTCTCTTTTATAACCTGTTTGCATGGGCTTTCAAACTTGGGGTGCCACTTTGTACCTGTTGTCTGCTGGAATGTGTGGATGGGCCACTCACCTTTGACACAGAATGAATCCTGGCTGTGTTTGCCTTCTTGTAGCTGGGCTGATATTTCTGGTCATGGTGGTCAGTTTTATGGCCTGTCCCCAAGGCAGCCTTATCCATTCCCTCATCTATTCCCACCTCCGACACCTCCCTGCTGGGCCAGGAGTGGGGACATGGCTTTTAACCTTACTGAACTGTACCTGACAATGTCCACCTGACTGATCACTGATGGTGTTAGCCTTCCACTACCTAAGGTGGAGTTTCCCTGATTTCTTACTGCTCACATCAGTTTGGAGAGGTGTTGGGTTCAGATAGTGGGGTCCTTGGGTTACCTCTGAGCAAAGTTTCATCAGAGATCCCCTTTCAGTGGCACATGAGGAGTTTCCCCAGGAGGCAGCGATGTTTAGTTCTATTAAAAGGGCAGGTTTATTACAGAAGGGAAGGGGAGGAGAGGACACTGCACAGACACTCGTGGGCAGAGGAGCTGCCCTGAAAGGGACATTTGCTGAGAGAGGCCTGCGGGGTCACAGGCGGGCGGCCTTGAGGAGAGCGGCCCCTGCTGAGAGGTCAGTGAGGAGAAGCCCCGGCAGGTGCAGGTCACGGGCAGGCAGGGGGCTGCTGTCCTGCGGAGGGAGAGAGTGGGTGAAAAGACGCACCTGCATAGGCACAGGTGGGCAGGGGGAGTGCTGCCCCAGTCCCGTGGAGAGACTGCACTGAACTAGTCTTTTTGGGAGGGGCTCACTCCTTTGTGGAGATGTTAACTATTTAAAACTGGAATAACTAGGAGGAATTTGAAAGAACCTGAGATTCTCCAATGGTTCTCAGTCTCATTTCCCCTGCTCCAGTCTGTTTCTCCTCCTCTCATCTGTTTCCCCTCCTCTGATCTGGGCTTTGAAATTATAGCAGTTTGACACTTGCTATCAGTTGGAGCTTTAGAGACTCTCTTCAGTTGGTTTGGCTAAGCGGGTGGCTTTGGGATTTATAGCAGTCTGAAGTTGGCTATCAGTTGGCAGCTAAAGAATTTCTTTAACTGGCTTTACTGAGTGGATTGGAAAAGACCAGTGAATTTTTTACAATGGCCCTCAATTTTTATATCCCTTTCCCCAATCTGTGCTCTGGATATTTTCTATAGCTAGTTTGCAGACTCTGTTAATCACTTTTACCCCCACCTCTAGCTTTTGGCCCTGTGTGATCCAGTTTCTGGTCTTGCGATGCCTCCTTTCCAAATTTTCTACTCTTGGCCTCCCTCATTATCATCATGTATCATGAGGAAAATGCCAATTAAATCCACAATGAGGGACCTCCCTGATGGCACAGGCGGTTGAGCGCCGCGTTGTGAAGCTGTCCACAGCCTCTGCAGTGCCAGTTCCATCCTGGCCGGCCTTCAAGAATCCCACATGGCACAGCAGACCTCTCCTGTCGCGCCCGCTGCTCCCCTCAGCAGTGTATTTCGTCAGTCTGCCTGTTCTGTTCCCCGCTCTGTCTCTGGTGAATCATCTCACACTCCCGTGAATCTGGCCTATATTCCAGTTCTTGTATAAATAAATAAATAAATCTTAAAAAAAAAAATCCACAACGAGATACCATGTCATACCCTTGGCAATGACCTGTATCAAAAAGACCAGAAACAAAAGGCGTTGCAAGGGCGTGGGAAAAAGGATCTGCTACATCATGCTGGGAACGGAGACTGGTCCTCTAACCCGTGGCTGAAGCCAAAGATAGTTATAGGGGCTGGTGAGGATGGGTGGCCCCAGGCGCAATGAGAACCACGTATGGGTGGGGGTGGAGACTCTGATAAGAAGCATAAGGGACTGCAGAAGCAGCCCTGAGCATGCAATGGTCCAGGACAACAATTGGGATTTTAGCATTTTCAGGTCTTCAGCGATTCTAGGGTCAGCGATTTCTGCCCCACCATATGATCATCCAGGAGTCTGTTGCAGGCCTCTGAAGAATGTTGGAGAAGCTTTCTGCAGCCAACCTCAGAGAGGAACTGTTCGGAGTTTTTGCCAGCAGCTGAGTGAATGAAACTTCTCGGTTTTGCTGCAGTTACAGCCTGGCAGGGAAGGCGAAGACCTGAAGCCAGGCACCTCTCTTAACTTTGAGTGTGGATATTTTCAGGTCTTTCAGCTGCTGCAGCTGCTGTTTTGAGTGTTGCTTGTCTGGTGCTGTGCTGGGGCATCTAGGTAGCTCCGTTGAGCATCTCCTGTTGTGTCCTGTGCTGTCTTCATGAGTTGGATCCCGGCCTATAGTCTGGCAGCCACGTGCTCCAGGCCCTCAGTGGCAGGAAGATGCCATCTTGGGAACATTTATGTTTAGGGCTTTAAAAATCTGGACACTGTTTCAGGTGAGGTAAACAGCCACTTGTGGTCTCAGTAACTCTTTTTCCCTGGTTTTTAAATAAACCCCATTATTGTTGTCCTCTGAACCTGAGTGGTCTTGAAATTGTGTGCACGGGGGAATACTCAGATAGACTGGCCAAGTGTCCTTGGCCAGCTTTAGTGCCCCTTGCTGCCCCATATCAGTCCTGACAGTGGATCACATGAGAGGCACACCAGACCTTCAAACCTGTACATTTAAATGGGTCCTGCCACCCATTGCATAAAGACAAAACATACTCTAATGCATAAGATTTTCAAGAAAAGGACTTTAATACACTTAGTGTGCAATAAAGAGAACAGAAAGACTATAGTTTAAGTAGTTACTAAATAAAACACCCAAAAAGTCACCATCCCATCGGGTATAAATGTCCAGCCAAACAGGGTTGGCCCAGAGCAGGACCCCCGAGACCTGAAAGCACCTTCTGGTGGAGACCCATAGGAAAGGACAGACGGGGCCAGGCAAGTATGGAAGAAAAAGAGCAAAATAAAAATGATACTGGGCAGCAAGGGGAACTAAAACTGGCCAAGGACAGTTCCCAAATAGGTTACAAGTCACTGAGTTCTTCACCCACATGCACAGTTGCAAGACCACGCATGTTCAGAGAACAACAATAATGGAATTTATTTAACAAACAGGCAAAACAAAGAATCACTATGGCCACAAGGGCTATTTATCTCATCCCAAGCAGTGTCCAGTGTTTTGAAGTCCTAAACAAAAGGCATGGCGTCCACCTGCCACTAGAGATGTTCAAACATATCCCGAAAAAGGACATCGCTTCCAAAAGGACATCTTCCTGCCATGGATGGCCTGGAGCCTGTGGCATCCAGACAATAGGCCCGTATCCAGCTCACAAAGCCAGCAGAAGACACAACAGGAGATGCTCCATGGAGCTGCTGAGAGGGGCCAGCACAACACCAGACAATCAGCATTGAAACCGCAGCTGCAGTCGCCAAATGGCCTGACAAACTGCCCACATCGCACACAGCTCAGGGAGGCGCCCAGTTCCAGGTCGTCACCTTCCCTTCCAGGCTCTAACAGCAGCAAAGCTGGGAACAGGTGAAGAAGCTGTGAATGCTTCTCAGCCTTGGACTTGTGCCAGAGACTTGGGGGACATGGAAGGAGACACTGGGAACAGATGTGGGTGAGAGACCTGTGCGGAGATTACAGTGGCAACATTTATCTTGATTTTGATTTTGCTCTTTTCCTTCCAGACTTGTCTGGTTTTTCTGCCCATTTCATATGGGTCCCCACCAGTAGATGTCTTAGACTTTTTTTTAATACAAGAACTGGGATACAGGTCAGAAATGCGGGAGGGTGAGAGAATTCACCAGAGTCAGAGTGGGGAGCAGAGCGGGCAGACGGACCACAGACACTGCTGAGGGGAGCAGTGGGCAAGGAAGGAGAGGTCAGCTGTGCCATGTGGGGTTTTCCCTGGCTGGCAGGGAATCAAACCAGCACTGCAGAGGCTGCAGATGGCTTCACAGCTTGGAGCTCAACTGCTGCGCCATGGGGAAGGCCCTGTGCCTTAGACTTTTGACAGGTTTTTGGGTCTCAGTGTCCCTGTTTTGGGTCTAACTGTTTGGCTGAGGTGACCCACAAGGGGATGGGTAACTTTGGGTGCTTGATTGGGAAACCATATTCTCTATTCTTTCCCTTTATTCTCTTTCTTGCACAGTGATTGTATTAAAGTTCCTTCCCATTAAATGTCTTATGCACTAGAGCATGTTTTGTTTTCATGCGGCAGATGGCAGAACCCATTTAGCGTGGGCAGGTTTGGGAGTCCTGGGTTCCCTCACCCTGCCTGGTAACAGAACCTCCCTTTACTCTGGATATCACACTGTTACAGTTCTGCTCCTAAGCAAACAACAAAAAAAAAGTTTCTCAAAATATCCAAAATACACCTTCCACATGGTCAAGCTTTTGATTGCTTGGTATTTATCCAAAGAAGGTAAAAACACTAATTCCAAAGGATATGTGCCTCCTGTGCTTACTGCAGCCTGTGCACAATAACCAACTGTGGAAACACCTCAGTGCCCAACAACAGCTGAGTGGGTTAAGAAGAGGTGGTAGACAGACACAACGGAATACTACTCAGCCGTGAAAAAGTTGAATTTGCAACAACAGTGATAGCTGTGGAGGGGATTATGCTAAGTGAAATAAGCTAGAATGAGAAAGTCAAATACTGAGTGATTTCACTCATTAGTGGAATATAAAAAAACAAAGCAGGGACAGATGAAACCAAACCAAAACATATTCTAGAAATAAGACTGCAGAACTGAGGCTATGTGGGAGGGGAGGGAGTGGGTTTGATGTAGGAATCAAAGTGGGAAGAGGGCCCAGTGATGGTGGTGAGGACTGTGGGTGCCCTTAGGTGGGTGTGATGTTGTAACAAACACCTGAAGAGGTGTGACCCTGTGCCTCTGCACACGTACAGTGTGTAAACTGATGTTACTTCAATAGAAATAATATAATAAAGGGAGCCGGGAAAAGAAACTATCTTCAGCAAAAGAAATGTAAATTGTCCCCTCCATCCATTACTGACCTCAGGACTTTGCTTTCGCCTCCTCACTGTCATGCAAGATGAGGGGCTGGTTTCCCACAAGGTCAGAGGCAGGAGGTACAGGGACTCCTGGGGCTGCTCAGACACTGCTGAGTAGAGACACTGCAGAGAGGGCGGCTTTGAGGGAATGATTGACAGAGGGTCAGAGTAACCCCAGTGCTGAGTGAGGATCTGGTTCCCAAGGAGAGGGGATTGTGTGTGTGTGTGTGTGTGTGTGTGTGTGTGTGTGTGTAACAGGAGAGAAGGGACACACAACATAAGAAAATGGGGGAGAATTATTCATCCAGCCCCAGCATAAATAAATTCAAATCTCACAGAGAGGGAGAATGTCAGTACAACACCTCAGTAAGTACGGTTCTATGAAGAAGCTGTCCTTGAGCAGGACATGAAGAAGCACTGGGCTTCAAGAATAGAGGAAGTTTAGAAATAAGTCATGGTTGTATTGAGCTATTTTTTGTGGGGTGCCTGCTGTAGCAGCTCCTTCCCGCATCCCTGGAGACTTAGCAGCCCCTCCGTGCACCTGCCCTTGGCCTAGCTGCTGAAGGGCACAGCCACACTGAGTTCTGCCCGCTCCAGCCAGGTGAGCTGAGCCTCCGGGTCCGCTGTGGTCCAGGAGCACAGGTCGTGTTCAGGGCCAGGTACTCGGCGCCTTCGTATGCAAACTGCACCCGCGGAGGAGGCGCCCGTCGGGCCCCACATCGCAGCCAGACATCTCCTGGAAGGTGTGAGAGAGAGCCTGTCCCCGCCCGCGTCACCCGGCGGTCTCCCTGCACCCAGCCCTCTGCCCTGAATAATCCTAAACTGAGAACGGAACGGGCAAAAGCCCCGCGCTCTTCAGAGGTCTGGGGTCAGGCGGATCTCGAAGCAGCCTGGAGGTGCCCCTTGGTCCCTGGGGCCAGGGCACGACCTCGCCCGTCCGTGGGGCGGGGGTGGTGACCTGACTGGCACCTGCCTCAGCTCACCGGTCTCGCTCGGGTTGTCGTGGCCGCGCAGGGTGTCAGTTGCGCTCGGAACCTCTGTGCTTATTCCCTTGGACCCACGTCTCCTGGTCCAGATCCTCCTGCCCCACCTGCTGCAGCCCAGGCCCCCGCGGCTCCACACGCTGGCCTGGAGAGTCGCTTCAAACCGCCCGAACGGTGTGTTGTCCACGTAGCCCCCCACGATGGAGAGGGCCTCCCCGAGGCCAGCGGACAGCGTGGTGTAGAAAAGCCTCAGGGAGTGGGACCCCCGGAGGCGGGAGGGAACAGTGGGCCCAGGGCAGAACCTCCTCCCCTGTGGGTCCCCGGGCCCAGGCTGACACCCACAAGATACCCTGAGACAGCGATGGACGATGGACAAGAGAGATGGACATGGGACAGCGGATGAGAAGGCCCGAAACTCAAGGGAAGAGGACTCAGGGCAGGCTGGGGTTGGGGGAGTGGGACAGAAAGGGACCAGGACAGGGTGGGGCGGAGGGGGAACCATGGGACCATCTATAGGCAGAGAAGGCATTTCCCAGGTCCTGTGACCTCCCAGGGGGTCCCCTGCTCTTCCTCCAGCCCGCAGCTGCCATTTCCCCCCTGATCCTCACAGGCCAGATGCGGATCCAGACACGCCAGATATCGGTCCAGACCAGGGCCCCAGAGCAGCGGTAGGAGGCTGGGGCTTCCCTGGGACAGGGGAGACTGGGGCAGAAGGGCAGGTGGGAGCTACATTGATGCTGATTGGCTTCTCTGGACACCCTGCAGGCAATGGCCAGTGAGAACTGGGGTGAGTGACTAGTATCCAGACAGGAGGGCCTGGCACAGGTGGTGAAGCAAGTGATACTGAGGGGAGGTGGGGAATCCCCAACAGTAGCCCCAGACCTGCCCTGGGGACTGAGACCCTGAGAGCCACCCCTGGACACCAGGTCATTGCTTTGCCCTCCTCCCCTGCTCCAAGTGCTGTCACCCTGTCCCCAAGGCCAGGCCCAGGGACATTTCCTTTCAGGATCTCTGCACAGGCTCACAAATTGTGAGGACCCCAAGTAAAATTCTGTTCATGAGGTTATAGCTATCAATATTCGTCACACAGGAATGAAACCGTTTTAAAATGTTATTATTTCACTTAGAATAACATTAATAATCTATTGCAGTTATTTTTTGAGGAAAATTAACTTGCTGAAAAGAATCAGGATAATGAGAAAAGTTGTTAGTTTTGTGTCTTTCTAGTCTGCTCATTAGGAGATCTTTGTTTTTTGTTTTTTTTTAAAGATTTATTTATTTATTTATGCAAGCACTGGGTACAGTCAGAAGCACAGGAGGATGAGAGAATTCACCAGAGCCAAAACGGGGAACTGAACAGACAGACTGATGAAATACATTGCTGAGGGGAGCAGCGGGTGGCAGGAGAGGTCTGCACACCATGTGGGACCCTCACCAGGTGGGCCTGCTATCAAATCGGCGCTGCAGAGGCTGTGGGCAGCTTCGCAACCCAGCGCTCAACCGCTGTACCACCGGGGAGGCCCAGGAGATCTTTGAATTTGCATATTTTCTTCTACATGTAATCTGTTGTTTCGATTTAAGTCTATGAAAAAAATATACAGCCTCATGATAGTATTGTAGCAACACTATTTTAATGATCTTTTTAAATAATTGTGAAAATTCAACTTTGATACTAAATTTCTCAAAGGTTATTTGCAAAGTGAAACCTAAAACAATACCATTGAATATTTCCTATTCTGTTACATTAATTCCATTAGCCTCTTTTGCATATTTTGGTTCTTGTATTAGTGTATGATATTATTTTTTAAAGTAATGCAGTGTTTCACCGGGTTGTATGTAGGTCTTCAGTGTTTATTACACCTGAATAAAATTATCAAAAAATTATCTGTTTTTTTTTTTAACCACAGATCCCAAAAGAAAATTTAGTCCATACTGAAAGTTGTCAAGTTTATAGTGATGGGACTCAATTTTCCATAATTCTGGATTTTACTTTTTATCTGGAGTTTACATTTTAATTACACAGTAAATAGTGTCAGCTGTCAATGTTCAGTTGATGTTCAATAGGGAGAGACTCACATTCATTTGCAGGAAAATGTCTGCCAATTTAACTAGTCTAAGTAACCACAGTTTTGGCCATTCACTCCTTCAATTAAAATGGGATTGCGGGGCCTTCCCAGTGGCGCAGCGGTTGAGCGCTGGGTTGCGAAGCCCGCAGCCTCTGTAGCGCTGGTACCCTGGAACCTGGGGGTTCGATCTCCGGCTGCTCCCGGGCCAGTGGAGGAGGGTCCCACATGGCGCGCAGACCTCTCCTGCCACCCACAGCTCCCCTGCCTGCTCTGCTCCCCACTCTGGCTCTGGTGAATTCTCTCACCTTCCTGAGCTTCTGACTGTACCCAGTGCTTGTATAAATAAATAAAAATAAATCTTTAAAAAAAAATGGGATTGCCTAAAAGAAGAGGCTAATTTGGTAGAGACAGGGAGGGCTCCGCCATCAAGGTAAACTCTGGACACCAGGAAAGTGCAGCCCCAGCACCATTGTTGGAAGCCAGGGACCCACAATCCCCTTGTGCAACTGAGAAGAGAGAGGGAGGGCTCCACAAACAAAGGCAAGCAGGAAAGCTACAACCAAGCAAGGCTTCTGGAAGCCCTACAACCCCCATTTTGTAATTGAAAAGAGACAGGGAGGGCTCTGCCATCAAGGTGAACTGTAGGCACTGGGAAAGTGCAGTCCCTGCATGACTTTTGGAAGCCAGGGACCCCAGGATGCCTTCTGGAACTGAGTAGAGAGAGGAGAGACCAAAAAAAGGTGAGCAGGAAAGCATGTACCTGAGCAAGGCTGCTGGAGGCCCTGCACCCCCCTTTCAGTACTAAGTAGAGAGGAAGGGCTCTATTATCAAGGTGAACTGTGGGTCCCAGGAAACTGTGGGCCTGCCTGTGGGGCTGTTAGAAGCCAGGGGCTCCAGCATCCCCTTCTGGAACAAAATGGAAAATACAGATGCCAAGGTATCAATATTAACCCTAAATGTAAATAAACTAAACTCATCAATAAAAAGACACATAGTAGAAAACTGGATTAAAAAACAAAATCCTACCTACTGCTATCTCCAGGAAACACATGTAATACAAAAGAGAAACATAGAAATAAAAGGTTGGAAAATAATCCTACAAGCAAATGGACCAAAAAGAAGGCAAGAACAGCTATACTTATATCAGATGAAATAGACTTCAAATTAAAAAAGGTAAAAAGAGACAGAGACGGACTCTGCATTATAATTAAGGACACTGCATTATAATTATAATCAGGAAGATGTAACACCCATTACCATATACTCACCAAATGAAGGAGCACTAAAATATATAAGATAAATATTATCACCTCTGAAAACAGACATTAGAGAAAATGCACATGTAGTAGGAGTCTTCAACACCCCACTCACACCAATGGACAGATCAGTGAGACAAAAAATGAAAAAGGATACTAGAGCACTAACTAAATATCTAGACTTCATGAGCTTAACAGATATTTATAGGACACTGCATCCCCTAAAATATGAGTACACGTTTTTCTCAAGTGTGCACACATGGATCATTCTCCAGAATTGATCACATACTGGGCCACACGACAAATATCAACAGATACATTATGATCAAAATCATTCCAACTATCTTCTCTGATTATAAAGGCATCAAACTAGAAATAAATCATCAAAAAAAAAAAAAACAAACAACCATACCACTTCACGAAGATTGAAATCCACACTACAGGAAGACCACTGATAAAAGAAGAAATTAAAATATACTTTGAGGGCCTCTCTTGTGGCACAGGCAGTTGAGTGAAGTGTTGTAACACTGCCCGTGGCCTCTGCAGCGTAGGTTCAATCCCTGCTGGCTGGGGAGATACCCACATGGCATGGCAGACCTCTCCTATCTCACCCACTGCTCCCCTCAGCAGAGTGTTTCAGTCCGTCTGCCTGTTCTGTTCCCTGCTCTGTCTCTGGTGAATCCTCTTTCCCTCCCACACATATGGCCTGTACCCTGGTTCTTGTATACATGAATAAATAAATCTTTAAAAAAATGTTTTGAGTTAAATGACAATGCATGGGGCACAGTAAAGCAGTTAGAAGAGGAAAGTATCTAGCAATACAGAAGAAATAAGAAAGAACTCAAAGAAACAACCTAATCTCCCATCTCAAAGAAGTAGAAAAGAACAACAACAAACAAACAAACAAACAAAAACCAAAACAGGTAAAAGAAAGGAATAGTAAAAATCAAAGCAGAAATAAATTAAATAAAAATTTTTAAAAATCCAAAAGATCAACAAAACTAGAAGTGGATTCTTTGAAAAAAATAAACAAAACAGACAAACCTCTAGCCAGTCTCATGAAGAAAAAATGGGAGAAAACACAAGGAAATTAAGACAATAAACAAAAGAGGAGACATTACAACAGACTCAGTAGAAATCAAAATAATAATCAAAGATTACTATACACATTTATATGCAAACAAGTTCAACAATCTAGAAGAGATGGACAAATTCCTAGAATGATATAATCATCCAAAGCTAGACAAAGAAGAAATAGAACATTTAAGCAGACAAATACAAGCAGTGAAATTAAAACAGTAATCATAACACTCCCCAAATACAAAAGCCCAGGACCAGACGGCTTCACAAATGAATTCTACCAAATGTTCAGAAATGAATTAGTGCCTGCTGGTGGGTGTGCAAACTGGTCCAACCACTATGGAAAGCTTTGTGGAGATTCCTCAACCTACTGAAAGATAGAGCTTCCATATGATCCAGCAATTCCACTCCTAGGTATTTACCCAAAGGACACAGAAACATCAATTCCGAAGAGCACATGCACCCCTATGTTTATAGCAGCACTGTTTACAATAGCTAAGCTTTGGAAACAACCCAAATGCCCCAAAATAGATGACTGGATCAAGAAGATGTGGTACATATACACAATGGAATATTACTCAGCAGTCAAAAAAGATAAACACATGCAATTTGCAGCAACATGGATGGAACTGGAAGGGATCATGCTCAGTTAAATAATTCAGAAAGAAAAAGAAAAATACGGGATGGTCTCACTCACAGCAGGAATCTAGAAAACCTAAATAAGGGACCAGGAAAAAGAATAGCTATAAGAAAGAAAAAATCAAAATCAACAAACAACTATGAACCAGAGACACACTATGGCGGTGGGGGGGGGGGCGGAGAAAGAAGGAATTGGGGTCAAAATAAGGGGGTTGCAATTGTATGGGGAATATAAAAATAAAATTAAAAAAAAAGAAATGGATTAGTGCCTATCCTACACAAACTCTTTCAAAAAATTGAGAAAAAGGGAATACTACCAAATACATTCTATGAAGCCACATTACACTCATACCAAAACCAAACAAAGACAACACACAAAAAGAAAACTATAGGTCTATCTCCTTATTCAACACTGATGCAAAAATCCTCAATAAAATCTTCACCAACAGAATCCAACAATGCATCAAATGATAATACACCAAGATAAAGTGGGATTTATTTCAGAGGCACAAGGATGACAAACCCACAGTCAATATTTTTCTCAAAGACGTAAAGGTGGAAACCTTTCCTTTAAGATCAGGAACAAGACATGGATATTGATTTTCACCACTGCTTTTCAATATAATACTGTAGTGCTAGCCAGAGCTATAAGACAAGAGAAAGACATACAAGGAATCCAAATAGAGAAAGAAGAAGTAAAACTATCACTATTTGCAGACAATATGATAATATACATAGAGAAACCCAAAGAGAAACTAGCCCAAAGCCCAAAGAGAAGGCCATAGAGAATCTAATCAAAATGATGAACCAGTTTATTAAAGTGGCAGGATACAAAATCAACACGCAAAAATCAGTAGCCTTCCTATACGCAAGAAATCAATCTGAAGAAGAAATCAAGAAAACCATCTCTTCCATCATTGAAGCAAAGAAAAACAAATACTTGGATAAATCTAACAAAAGAGATGAAGGACCTCTACCAAAAAAAAAAAAAAAAGATGAAATATTGTTAAAAGAGAATTATAAAACAATAAAAAACAAAACAAAAGAAGACACAAAAAATGGAAAGATATCCTCTGCTCATGGATTGGAAGAATTAACATGATCAAAATGGCCATCCTACCAAAATCAATTTACTGATGCAATGCTATTCCAATAAAAATCCCAATGACATTCTTCAAAAAAAATAGAATAAATATTGATGAAATCCATATGGAGCCACAAAAAATCTCTAATAGTCAAAGCTCTCCTGACTAAAACAAAGGAGAATGGAGGTACCACATGCCCAGACTTCAAAATATACTACAAAGCCACATAATAATTAAAAGTATGGTACTGGAACAAAAAACAGACACACAGACCAATGGAACGAAATAGAAAGCCCAGAAATAAGACCACACATTTATGGACAATGAATCAAAGATTAAGGACAACTAATCTTTGACAAAGGAGCAAAGAATATTCAATGGAACAAGGATAATTTGTTCAATAAATGGTACTGAGAAAACTGCACCACCACATGCAAAAGAATGAAACTAGATCACTACCTCATTCCATGCACAAAATCAACTAAAAACGGATAAAAAAATTGAACATAAGACCTGAAAGCATAAAATATGTAGAAGAAAATATAGGGAAAACATTACATGATCTGTATCTCCATAACATGCTTAAAGACATGTCCCTGCCCCGGGACCTCCCTGGTGGCACAGACAGTTGTGTGCCGCACTGTGAAGTTGTCCGCAGCTCCTGGCAGGCTGGCGAGAATCGCACATGGAGTGGCAGACCTCTTCTGTCTCACCTGCTGCTCCCCACAGAAGTGTATTTCATCAGTCTGCCTGTTCTGTTCCCCACTCTGTCTCTGGTGAATCCTCTCACCCTCCCGCACATCTAGCCTGCACCCTGGTTCTTGTACAAATAAATAAATCTTAAACCCTGCCCCTCTCCGCCCCGCTCAGGTTGTGGAGATACATAGGATCCAGGGTTTGCCTCTTTGCTTACTAGTGTTCTTTGCCTACTTGAGAAGTGAGGATTTACAAATGTCTTTGTCACATTTACTCAGTGTCCATCTCTCGTGACAGTGCAAACTCCATGTCTCCAGGGTCCTTGCTCTACTCTTCATTGTATCTTCAGGGGAGGCAGCTTTGGGAGGCAGGAGCCAGCCAGGGAGGGGGATTCCGGAAATGAAGGGGAGACAAAGGCCAAGAATACTTGGGAGGTGCTCCTTGGTTCACTGAGAAAGGCATTTCTCAAAGTGTCCTGTGTGCAACCCTTGAAGTCACCCAGAAACTGCCATGGGACCCATGAGGTCAAAACTATTTTGATAACATCAGTAGAAATTTTGCCTTTCCACTATTTTGACATTTCCTCTGATGTAGAACTTAGTAAGAGTGGCAAAAATAAAACCCAAGCTGGTGTCATGTCAACATATATTGGTTGAAACATTAAAAATCATCTTCATGATCAAATTGAAAACCCAGGCATAAAGCCACACATATATGGAAACCAATCTATGACAAAAGAGCAAAGACTACGCCCTGGGACAAGGAATGTCTCTTCAGTAAATTATGCTGGGAAAACTGGACTTATACATGCAGAAAAATGAAACTGGATGACTACCTCATGCCACGCACAAAGATCAACTCAAAATGATAACAGACCTGAATGTAAGACCTGAAACTACACACTACACAGAAAGAAACACAGGAACAACACCCTAGGACCTGTATCTCAGAAACATCTTGCAGTGGTCGAGGCCACCCTGACAGCTGCGCCCACTGCAACCAGCAGCGGGAGTGGCAGTGGGTGACAATATGTGGGCACTTTACCACCAGCCCCTGTCAGTGTCATGGACAAAGGCAACAGCCAATCTGGCAGCAGAGGTTCTCTGTCCCCCCCCACACCACCCCAGGACATGCAGCCCACTGGGGTACAGCAGCAAGGTCCCCTTTGAGACCTGTCATTGC